>NW_016161355.1:23678-36440 GCF_001687245.7 Rhagoletis zephyria
CAGTTACAATTTCGAGAAAGTAGAGAATTTCGTTTACTTGGGAACCAGCATTAACACCGATAATAATGTCAGCATTGAAATCCAACGTAGAATCACTCTTGCCAACAAGTGCTACTTTGGACTGAGTAGGCAATTCAGGAGTAAAGTCCTCTCTCGACGTACGAAAACCACGCTCTATAAGTCACTCATCATGCCCGTGCTGGTATATGGCGCGGAAGCATTGACAATGACAACATCCGATGAGGCGGCTCTTGGAGTGTTTGAGAGAAAAATTTTGCGGAAGATTTACGGGCCTTTACGCGTTGGCGACGGCGAGTACCGCAGACGATGGAACGATGAGCTGTATGAGCTTTACAACGATATGGACATAGTGCAGCGAATTAAAATACAGCGGCTCCGCTGGCTTGGTCATGTCGTTCGAATGGATACCGACGCTCCAGCTCTGAAAGTATTCAACTCGGAACCCGCTGGTGGCAGCAGAGGAAGAGGGAGGCCACCACTGCGATAGAAATATCGGGTGGAGAAGGACTTGGCTTCACTTGGCGTTTCCAATTGGCGTTGGCACAGAGGAGAAACGACTGGCGTCCTTTGCTGAACTCGGCCAAAATCGCTTAGGCGGCTACAGCGCAAAAAAAAAGAAGAAGAAGGTTGTAGTTTTTATTAATAAAACTATGTTTTATTATTAGTCATACTCACAACTTCAATATTCTTTAAAAAGTAAGGCAGGACTTAGTACATGTTAGCTCACAGGTTATCTTTTAAGTACATAAGCCTCTAAGGCGTATGTTAAGGCCTTACGTTACTCCCAAATAGATTAGGCTTCTAGGGTTAAGAAAGCTTTAGTTTGAAAGTATGATATTAACTACTTGTCACCATAAACGGCGCAAATTTTCAATGATTATTGCGTTTCAGATTAAGACTAATACCAGATATTGCGAAAGGTTGGACTATACCTTAAAAATTACGGGTTTCACATGGCCCAATGCACGAAGCTTAGAGTAGAGTAATGTCTTTTAAGAACTGAAAAATTATCCGGGGTTATCAGGTGTCTAGCAATATATAGTGTTTTTCCGATACGACCTTGTACTCGATACCTGCACTCTTTAAAAATATTGAAGAAAAGTATCGATGCCACAAATGTATCGGAGAGAAGTACTCGATACTTACTCATATCGAACTCACTGTAAGTATTTATGTAATGTGAAGAAAAACAGAATCGGGTCGAGTACTCTCCGACCAAAACTTACCGAAAAAGTAGCCACAAGTCTGTATCTTGCAAAATTTTTACAATTGATTAGTACGGGAAAGCACATTCTTTATTAGCCAACTTAAAGTGGTGCAAAAACCATAACAGCATGAATCATATATTGTTAGACCCGTAATTCTGAATTTTTGGAAAAGCAAGTAATACTTTAATCGCGTATTCGATACCCACCTAAGTACTTGCGGGAAGGATTCGAGTACAAAAAGTACTCAGTACTTGAAGAAAGTATCGAGTAGTTACTTGTAGTTACTCGTATCGGAACAACTCTAGCAATACAAGATTAATTGTTGTCTTTCACGAAGTTCTTTAAATAAACTTTGAGCTAAGTACTCACCCGTATTTCGGGGATTACTACAAGTTTTAATAAATTGTTACTTTAATTTCCTATAAAATTTACCTTTAGGTTTATGCATTTAAGAATAAATACATCAAAAATTTGTTTTAGAGAATCAATGTGAAATAATTGCAGAAACGATTAACCGGTTTGCTGAGCAACCGAGACGTCTGCTTTTTAAATAATTTTTGTAAAACAAATCGGCAAGTACACATCGTCCCCCGTTCCTCGATGCCCTAAA
Organism: Rhagoletis zephyria; assembly: GCF_001687245.7. Classification (NCBI taxonomy): domain Eukaryota; kingdom Metazoa; phylum Arthropoda; class Insecta; order Diptera; family Tephritidae; genus Rhagoletis; species Rhagoletis zephyria. Next base: position 25,518 of record NW_016161355.1, read on the forward strand.
CTGAAGTTCCCAGCAAATCGGGGGAATTTCCCGCGAGTTGACTTCCCTGTAGGTGATACATAATTGAATAAATAAGAAATATTTTTATTTTTGCTGGTTTCTTTGTTTTCTTGTGCATACGTAAGTATACATGTATGTACACATTCAGTGTGAATGCAATGATTCGTGACGAAAATTATACGCATTTTTTTAACTGCCTTGGAAACTTACGCAAAATAGTATTATTTATTCGGAACGTTGCCAAGTTCTGTCTACAATTAGAAACACAACACAAAAAATCAGAACTTTAGCAACGATTCGTATGAATAATACTATTTTGCGTCAGTTTCCAAGGCAGTTACAAAAATGCGTATAATTTTCGTCACGAAATTATATCATAAATTTTGTGTTTCTAGCTCAGCTTTCGTCACTCGAAAATTTTACCTCAAAGAGGCGTTTTATTTGATTTGAAATTACTTGAATGAATGATAAAAATTTATTCGTCATTGTAAATTACTTGTGTGATGAATAAAAATTTATTCGTTATTTGAAATTATTTGAATGATGAACACAAATTTATTCATCATTCGCAAGTGCTTAAATGAAGAATAAAAATTTATTCGTTATTTAACGAATCCCCGGACTGAATACGCCATCAAGCGAACGCAACACGGATCGGGTCTGAAGTTAAAAGCTAAATATCTGGGGCCATATAAGGTTGTGCAGATAATGAGACGATAAATAAGACGCGATGAGAAGTTGGTGAACACGAATGCGCAAACCACACAATCACAGTCGCTGAGTTCATGAAGAGATGGAACCCATCATCCGAGGCCGAATGGTCGCGCAGGATGGCCAAATGTAGGATTGGAATAACTTAGTACTAGAACGGACCTGACAGACACATCATTGCCGACAAATGCAACCATGCGTACAGGAGTGCATTTCTGCCATGAAAAACAGTTTCTCATCAAAATGCAATCGCCGTTCGGATTCGGTGTAAATTTGTATGTCCCTCCGCTTTGTGTGACAACGTCAAGGCGCACGCCACAAATCGGAGGAGAAGCTCGGCCAAACACTAACATATGTGTAAGTGCCAATCTATTTTTATTATTATTATTATTAAAAAGACTGTTAACTAATAAAATAAAAACTGTTTTATTACATGTATACATACTTAAGTTTGTGTGTACATACATACGGAAGTATGTATGTATGAACTTATTTGTTCCAAGTGGTTTTGATATTCGTAGCATGGTTTTAGACATATGCCCTACAGCAGTGTATTGATAAAAAACAAGGCGAAATTTTTAAAAATACTGAAATAATATTCCCTTGTGTACATATACATATGTTCTTCAGTTATTAAATATATGCATTGAAATTTGTTAATTTTAATTACTTCTTATAATAAAGGAAAACAAATATTTAGTTCAACGTTATAATATTAGTTTTTATTTAGTTTTAGTATTTAGTATTTGAATAGAACAGGGGGTTTTGGTCGTAGTCTGAAATGGAGACAAGAGCCACAATAAAGATGAAATATCACCCGCTGGCTTTATTTAATTTTTAGGAAGTAAAGCCCGCGGTCGGTATTGCCCTATAGAAAGCGAAATAACGCCCACCGGCAAAAAGCAATCAAACCCGCATGCTTAATTCCCTTTACGAAAAGGCAATAACGAAAAAAAGGAAATAAAGCCCGCGGGTGTTATTTCACTGCACCGTTTAATATTGGTTCACTGCTAAAACATTGACGGATCAGTTCATTTTTACATTTAGTTTTAAATATAACTGGCGAATCGCGTGAAATTAATTTGATAAAATATAATTTTTTTAATTACATTTTAAAAATCATAATTTTTGTTCATTACTTAATAAATGCAGGTATTAATTTCTTTTAAAAAATTTCAAAAAGCCAATACCTAGGTACTCGCCGTCGCCAACGCGCAGGGGCCAGTAACTCTTCCGCAAAATCTTTCTCGAATACTCCAAGAGCCGCCCCCTCAGTGTTGTCATTGTCCATGCTTGTGCGCCATACACCAGCACGGGCATGATGATTGATTTATAGAGTGTGTTTTCGTACGTCGAGAGAGGACTTTACTTCTCAATTGCCTATTCAGTCCAAAGTAGCACTTGTTGGCAACAGTGATTGTGGCTTGGACTTCGATGCTGACGTTTCTATCGGTGTTAATGCTGGTTCCTAAGTAAACGAAATTTTCTACTTTCTCGAAATTATAACTGTCAACAGTTGCGTGGATGCTAAGGGACGAATGCGCTGACTGTTTGTTTGATAACAGGAGATACTTCGTCTTGTCTTCGAAGACCACCAGATCCATTCGCTTTGCTTCCTTGTCCAACTTGGACAATGCACGTTTTTGTTACCGATAATGTCGATGTCATCGGCAGATTTGATAATAATAATTGATAATTTGTAATAATCCCGTCCTGGTGCGAAATAAAGTCAATTGACATTATTACCTTTTCATAGGGTTGCCAGATTTTTTATGCTAAAAAAATCAGTACTTTTCAGTACATTTTTATTCAAAGCAAAATTATGAATGTAAGTAACAGAAACTAATTTAAAACGCCTGAATTCTTGTTTTTAACAATATTTTGGTATATAAATAAAATATAGTCCATAAAAAATATAAGCGTTATTCATTTTAACATGAGTGTACACATCATTATTCACAGGATACACACAATAAATTATTTTATATTTGTGACTTTTTGAATAGCAATAACACTGTACGGCAAAATCAACTTTTTTTCTGGGTATTGGACCAAACTAATTTTTTTTAAGAGATTGAGTCATAGGTAAAAAAGTAATTTCTCCGTTTTTCGAAGTTAGCCTCCGAAATCACGATATGGACCTTCGATGTTCGAAATTGGACCTTTGGTAAAAAATTATTTTTAATTGCTGTATGTAAACTACTAAAAAAAGTAAAAACAAGTCGCCCTTTTCTTTTATTTAAACGATATATAACTGTTTCTATGTTACAGGTGCTATAAAGGGGTTAAAGGTCGGGTCTTCGAAAAATTAAAAACCTTATATTTCAAACAAGTTTGAACTGATTTTTAAAAAATTAATATCGTCGTAAACGGGATTAAACTCGCTTTCTTCTGATATGCAATCTGTATACTTTGTATGTATAAATCTGAGAAAAAAAAATTAAAAGGAAAAAAATCAATTTTTTATAAAAAAAAATATTTTAAACAAAAACGCCATACGGGTTCACTAGTAGTTACTAAAATATAAAAATGGTATTCATTTTAATATGAGTGTACACATCATCGTACACAGGGCCCAATAAATTATTTTATATTTATGACATTTTTGAATAGCAATAATGAGATCATTCCCATTTTCGGTGTTTCAATAGTCAACGAATTCTATACATTTCATTTTAAAATTACTTTTAATTTGAAGTTCACTTTCAAAAATTTTAATTAGAAGCCGGTTTCTCTCTTTGCGCCAGGAAACAAGCTTTATTCTTAAGAACCTCTCATACTGTAAAAAAGTACCACTTTTTAAGGAGTTCATCTATATTTCCTCATGGCTTAAATAATTTTTCAACTACGCAAAAACTGTGAAAGACTAAGAATTCGCTAAAAAGAGTATCTAACTCTATGCCTTGAATGCAAAACTCTTTTACAGAGTCAGTAAATTGAGAAAAAGGAGTTGTAAGTTATAGGCAAAAGCCATTCGAATATTGAAATTTATTGTTATTAAACTGAAAGTTATTTTCGAGGTAACTAACAACACTCGACAAAAATTTAAGCATTCTTTTTAAATAATTTAAGCTCCATCATATTATCGCAACTGGTAAGTAACGACCCGGCGATATGCCCATAAAACGATTGATCTTTTTGTTGTATTAATTTCTTAGGCATAACAAACTATATCTAAAACATGTCAACTATAATTAAATTATATTCTTCTTATTTTTTACAGTACAGTTTAAGGAAGTTCCAATGATATGTAAAAATCTTAAGAAAATACTAAAGTGTTTTGCTTGAATAGAAAATTCAGTACAAAACAGTACAAATTTTGAAAAATCAGGACATTAGCGTACTGATTGAAGAAATGAATAAAATCAGTACAAGAGTTGAAAAATCAGTACGTCTGGCAACCGTACCTTTTCAAAAGCGAAATAAAATCCATTAACATTTTGCTCTTTCAAACATTAAATTTGCTTAGCTTCGCGGCGGCCGGCGTACCGGTGTTTTGGCAACAACTTGTCTGCAGTAAAAAAAGCATATAATTTGTGTTTCAAAAGTGTGTGAAAACCAATCAATTAACTAACATGATCTCGGTTCCGATATTAAATAATCAATAATTGTTTATACACGTATTTTGGCACATTGGCTTGAATGTGCCATCTAATAAATAGTGTCGTCGTTCTCCTTAGCTGATTTTAAATTCATTTATTTATTTATTACAGCTTTTACGTCTAGATTTACTTACATCTATACATCTAACCTATAATGCTACTATCGTATTGCTGTTGTACGACAACATGAATGCAATTATATTTTAAATACTGTTAATTCAACACAGTTTCTTACATCAGCCGGAAGTTCATTAAATTTTCTTAATCCTTTTTAAAACAAGTTTTGCTGTCCCTTTTCCGTGGTAAAGAACGGCAATCTAAAACTATTTCTATTTCTAGTGTTTCTATTATGCACGTCTCTATTGTATACAATATTCTTGCTCAAGTATTCCGGTAAATTACCATTTTTAATATTAAAAATAAAAATCATTACAAAATAGAGGATACGCTGCTTGACATTAAGCCATTGCAATTCATTCAACATATCATGTGTCGGAGTATCATATGTTTTCTTTAATATAAATCTCATAGCTTTGTTTTGCATTTTTTGTAAATTATCTAATACGTTATCTGCCACTAAAAACAGAATAGTAGGGCAGTAATTGAAATGGGGTCCCACAATGGTTTTATAAACTAGAATTTTGTGTTTTTTCGATACAAATTTACATGATCTCTGTAAAAAGCCTATCCTTTTTGCAATCCTTTGCTTCAAACCGTTAGCATGAGCTTCGAACTTCAATTTCTTATCAATGACTACTCCTAGATAGCTTAGTTTTTCTACTTCTTTAAGTTTACTATTTTCGTTTCTTAGTTCATGAATATCGCTAACAGGTGTTCTACTTAAAATCATATATTTGGTTTTATCGGCATTTATCTTCAATTTATTTTGACACATCCACAGATATATATTGTCTAAATCCGATTGCATTTTTTGGATAGTTATATTTAAATTTTTGTCGCTTATCATTATAAGAGTGTCATCTGCAATCAATTTTATATTACTATAGTTGACTGCTTTGATAATATCGTTTATATATATTTTAAACAATATTGGGGCAAGTACCGATCCTTGCGGAAGACCAATATCGGCGAATTCTTCATTTCATATAGATGTACCATTTATAAGTGTTTGCTGACGTCGATTGGAGAAATAACTTCTAAACCATTCCAGTGTTTTATCTCTTACACCAATGCTGTAAAGTTTATCCAGCATTATTTGTTGAGATATCGTTTCAAACGCTCGTTTTAGGTCCAAAAATACAGCAATTACAAAATTTTTTTCATTCAGTTGGTGTTTCCATTCAAAAACAGTTAAATTTAAGACCGTTTCACATGAATGTTTTTTTCGAAAACCTGATTGCTCGGGGATAATTATTTTATTCAAATCAAGATATTTTTCAAGCTGCTCTTTTACAATTGATTCGATTATCTTTTCATCTGCAGTCAAGGTATTTATTGGTCGCATTTCATTTGATTTTATTGCATTTTTGATTTTCTCAACAGGTATAACCGTATAGCTTCCAGCAATCTGGCATGGTACCAGTTCTAAAGCTCTCATTAATCATATTTGCGTAAAAGTATCCTGTGTACTCAATAGAGTCTTTAATGACACCTTCAGTTAATAGGTTACTACCGCCTATCTTATTTTGAAACGTTTTAACAGCTTCTGTTACTGTATCAGCTGTCACTTCCCCGAATTCAAAATAGGTGTGCACATCGTATTCATGGTTAAAGTTATTTCTCACTATTTCTATCTCGTTGTTAATGTTTTTTATACTATTAACGAAAAATTTATTGAGTTTATCTTATATTTCGTTTTCCTCTTCATACACAATATTATTAATTTCCATTTTTGTTATGGGAGATTTTTCTTTTTTTTAAACTAACAGTGTCCATTAAATATTTCCACATAAGCTTACTGTTTTAATTATTTACTATAATTTTCTTTTCAAGGTACTTAATTTTCTTAACTGTGATAAATTTTTTATAGTTCTTGTTTACACATTTATACTGCCTCCAATCACCACTTTATTGACAACTTTTATAGAGAATATTCTTACACCTATTTAGTTATTTAACTCGCGATCATACCATTTGTTTATAAGTTTTACTTCAGTTTGTTTTTGAAATGTTAAACCTTGCACAGCCTGAATTATAATATCATTCATTGCTATAATTTTTCCTGCAAAGTGATAGACTGTTCAGTAAGTTCAAGTTATAATTTCTAAAGATGTTAAGAAGATTCTCAGCACTGTAGGAATCCCATGAAATTATACTTTTTTTATACGCATTTGGTATTTTTTCTCAGATAACGAGTTAAAACCAATTGTTTCGTGGTCGGAGATTTTATCTTCTTCAAGCCTTTTGCAATTAAACATTAATTCATCATCATCATTAATCACTATTTGAGTACAGCAAATCAATCATTGTCTGAGAGGTTTCTGTGATACGAGTATTAAAATTTATTTTCTGTGTCATGCATACGTTTTCTAGGTTGGTTCAAACTTCTGTAAGATAATTTCGCTCAAGTAATTTAGAAATTCACGGTCATTACTATTAGGAGAATGATATAATAAGCCAATACACCATTTTGTATCACTGTTCATTATTTTAATTATTATGGACCACACATTATGGTTAATATTGCTATTGTATATTATTTTGCACTTCAATGCTTCATGAACATACATTATCACACCGCCCGTATGACGGCTATGGGAGTCACATCTTACGGTGTTATAATTAGTAATTTTTACTTTCCTTTTATTAACTCGGGATGTAACGATGTAATATTGATGCGCCTAAAAGATGCAGCGATTTCTATTCTCAAGTTACATACCTGATGACAGTACGAATGGCAATTATAATAGAGAGGTTTTAGTTTTTTAAACTATAAATTTATTTAACTCTCGATCATCAATATCACCTGTCGTTCTAGATTCCGAACACAGCAGTAAAATCGGTTTTTTATCATATATTAGCCTTTCAAGTTCATTTTTGTTAGCAATTATGCTATTAATATTAAGATATATACATGTTATTTGCTATTTGCGAGTTCGCCCTTTTGGCTGGCTGTGCTTTATATACGCCGGGCATTTGGCACTAAATGCATAATGGTTCACATCGACGTCTGCTACCTTTTTTTGCACTAATTCGTAACAATTTACACATCTCACTATTTCAGACTGACAATCTTTTACTTCATGTATGCCACCGCACTTTTATTTTTGTTTATACATTCACTGGCTTTATGTTGAAAACCTAAGCATTTAAACATCTTAATATATCGAGCCCTAACCGCCAAAATAACGTAAGCGACATTTTTTTCAAAATTTCCTTTTTGATGCAGAAATGCATCTAGATGCTCTAGGAATATATAATTATATTCGATATTATGATATTCGAAGGCTCTACAACTGTCATATTCTATTTTGATTCTTTTTTTTAGAAATAATCAACTCGCAAGTATTTAACTACATCAGTAACTTCTTTTTGGTTGTTTGTGTTTTCGACAGGGTAGGAGTATGATGTATTGTGGAACGATTTTTCGTCATCCCTTGTCAAATTTGGTTTGGAGACAAATCGGTTTCGGCGCTGTGCCATCTTCAGTGCCATTTTTCGTTCTCGAAAATGGCACAACGCCGAAACCGGTTTGTCTCCAAACCAAATTTGACAAGGGATGACGGAAAATCGTTCCACAATACATCATTTACATCAGTCTCTACCAGCACATTATAGCTTTCTTCGCGTTTGTTTTTATCCTCATAAATTTTCATTATTCTCATTGTTATGCTATTATCCAATTCGTTTTGTTTTAGTAAACATTCAGTAAGCCTCTCTTCACTAAGTTTTGATGTTAAACCTGTCAGCTTAACCATTCTATTTTTTGTTTGCTCTTTCACCTTTTCAATTTGATAGCTAGCTCCAATTTGCTCGTTTATTTTCTTTTCGAATGTTTCGAATGCATTACCGTCCGCGCATTCAACAATTATTCCGCCACTGTTTATCACTCTCACGTCATTTATCAAACCCTCTGTAGGCTCTATCACTGATTTAAGAGCATTTTTTGTTTCTCTATTATTTTTGTTTACATTGCTTTTTGGTTTCATAACTACTTTGTTAGAATTTTTCTTTGCTGTTTGTGCATATGTTGGCTTTTTATTCTCATTTTGTGTGTTTATATTACTATTGCTTTGATCTTGCGTTAACTTAATTTTCGCAATGTTATTTCCTAGCTCTTTGGTTACTTCTTCAACTATTTGTTTCTTCATTTCCTCATATTTCGCGTGTAGCTGTTGATCTCTTATGACACTTAGCTCGTTTACAATGTCGCTCTTAAATTTCTGACACTTCTTTGTAAAAATCTCGTCAACAATTTCTTTCACATCATTTTTCTTCAATTTATTTTGTTCTGTTTTTTCAATTACGTGCTTTATTTCAAGAAATTTTATATTAGTGCTTGATAGGCTACATTCATAACAGAACCACTTAATGTTAAGATTTTCATTTATTACTTTTATTCTGCCCTCTTAATGTTACTGCATTTAAGGCAATAGCTTTTACCACACCCTCCGTGACACTCCACGGCTTCGTCTATAAGCGACAATTTCGCTGTGCAATCACAGCACCCAGAGGGCATGTTGAACGGTACTTCAGCAGCCTGTCCTTTGTTAAGTTTTTGTTACAATAATTTTTCGCCGGTTTTCCACAAAATTCCACAATATTAAGAATAGAGTCACTGTCTCTTAGTACTTTAATATCCCTATGATTGCTCATANTCCAATTTGCTCGTTTATTTTCTTTTCGAATGTTTCGAATGCATTACCGTCCGCGCATTCAACAATTATTCCGCCACTGTTTATCACTCTCACGTCATTTATCAAACCTTCTGTAGGCTCTATCACTGATTTAAGAGCATTTTTTGTTTCTCTATTATTTTTGTTTACATTGCTTTTTGGTTTCATAACTACTTTGTTAGAATTTTTCTTTGCTGTTTGTGCATATGTTGGCTTTTTATTCTCATTTTGTGTGTTTATATTACTATTGCTTTGATCTTGCGTTAACTTAATTTTCGCAATGTTATTTCCTAGCTCTTTGGTTACTTCTTCAACTATTTGTTTCTTCATTTCCTCATATTTCGCGTGTAGCTGTTGATCTCTTATGACACTTAGCTCGTTTACAATGTCGCTCTTAAATTTCTGACACTTCTTTGTAAAAATCTCGTCAACAATTTCTTTCACATCATTTTTCTTCAATTTATTTTGTTCTGTTTTTTCAATTACGTGCTTTATTTCAAGAAATTTTATATTAGTGCTTGATAGGCTACATTCATAACAGAACCACTTAATGTTAAGATTTTCATTTATTACTTTTATTCTGCCCTCTTAATGTTACTGCATTTAAGGCAATAGCTTTTACCACACCCTCCGTGACACTCCACGGCTTCGTCTATAAGCGACAATTTCGCTGTGCAATCACAGCACCCAGAGGGCATGTTGAACGGTACTTCAGCAGCCTGTCCTTTGTTAAGTTTTTGTTACAATAATTTTTCGCCGGTTTTCCACAAAATTCCACAATATTAAGAATAGAGTCACTGTCTCTTAGTACTTTAATATCCCTATGATTGCTCATATGTATTTGTACACGTGTATTGTGTTGTGTATTTAGCACATTGTAAATCACCAACTCCTGCAGGCAGATCTACCAGCTATTCTATTCAAATAATAATGTCGTCACAAATTGCTGGTGGAGATATGAATACAGTGTAAGATATTCCTTTTCTATAATTGTTTCCTTATAGAAAGGATGATTTCTTTTCCACCTTAGACATTCCGATTTCGTTCAAAATATGCTAATTTAAAACAGAACTCTTTCAGGGTTCCTCCGGGGTTTTTGGACATGGACTGTTTCTTCAATTTAGTAGTGTTCGCTTTATTTTTGTGGAAACGAAACATGTTTTACAAGTTCTGGATCATTTCTACACCCTTTCTTGAAATATTTCTCGTATTCCAGCTGCGTTTTGCGTCTTATTTTTCGCATCGTATTTTTACTATATTCGTAATTTTAAATTTTTAAATAAAATCAATTGGTGGTAGTTCATGATTGTGTGTGGATTAATAGCACCACCCCAAGGACTTGGCAATAACCTTTTTCATCTATTAAAACACAACACTTACGGGGCAATGTTTATTGTAAGAACAACATTTTTTTTTCTATGAATCGACATACTTTAAGCATTGTTGTCGCCGTTTCCATTTGAATGAGGAAATAGCGTCAATGACTTATTTTCCAAATTTTGGTTTATTTTATTCCGCTTTTGAAAAGGTAATAATGTCAATCGACCTTATTCCCGTTGATTTTGTTACCTGTCACCGAGGTTTACATGTACAAAAAATTGCTTTCAGTTGGCATACACTCACCCGTTTTTACCAATAATATTACACTTTGCAAATTGCCCATCATCTTGAAAGCAATTTTTCTTCTAAGACGATGGGCAATTTTTCGTTCAATTTCAATACCTGATCGATCATAAAGGGTGAACACACCAAAACTGCGACACTTAGAAATTACTACCAGAAACAAACGAGAAGGCTTTGAATTTTTTTTTTTT
>NW_016161355.1:36809-48968 GCF_001687245.7 Rhagoletis zephyria
ATGGAGCAAATAATAACTAATATTTTAACATCTAAACTTCCAATTTCAATAATACAGGTTTCGTAGTCCATAACAATGCAGTTGTATTTTTTAATTTAGAATTCATACAACTTCCGAATGCGGGATTTCGCTGTAACATTCTACTTTGCGCCTCGGTCTGGCGCTGTTTGAGCTGTAGAACATCTCAATGAAGCTTTCCGCTTTACCTTTTGTACGAAAAACTGCGATCTCTGTACGGATTTTCCAACATAACGCGACAAAATCTTCGGATCTCGCGAAAACGCACTGAGGACCTTCCGAGCACTGTTTTTATCACTTTGACCATGCTAACCCCCGCTCCCTGGTTTTCTCGTAACTGCCAGGCCTTATTTGTACCGATTAAAACCCTACAAACTGCCGAATAGTGCAATCTTTAATTTTTAGCAATTTTACGTGCACTTAAGGCCGGATCATTTATAAACTCGTGCAAAAGGGTTTGTCTCGTTTCTAAGTCGGTTGCCATTTTTAACTCAACTAGGAATCAAATTCAAATGAAATTTCTTCTACGTCCAACTAAGGTCATGGTCAACTTAAAAATATTGAAATCTTTTTGGGTAAGTTATAAGCTTCCCAAATTGTCGCAGTTTTGGTGTGTTCACCCTTTAGCTTTGGGAAATGATTTATTGTTTGCGGTAAATTGTGTTTAATAAAATATTGAAAAACATAGAAAACTTGTACCTGTGAGAAAACTGAAAGGAATTTTTCGAACTTGTCCTATAAACTGCCTTTAAAAAATGGCAAATAAGATCAAACAGTGACAAAGAAATTATAAAGAAGAGAAAGGCTGAAATTCAAAAAGCCTTCAGACGAGAAATTGGCCTAATTGTAGATGTACCAAAAGCTGGTTTAGGAAATACTAATGACGGCAATACGAGCAGAAGGTTTTTTGCCAACCCTCAAGTAGCAGCTGAAATATAGGGGACTGATTTTGTCCTCATTTACCGACTTAAAGTAATTTTAGAAGTCATTTCAAGTAGGCACAGGGTTGATTTAAAAAAATTTGCAGAAGATGCGATTGAAACTGCAAGACATTACATTGATCTTTATCCATGGCAACCTATGACTCCAACCCTACATAAAATTCTTGTACACGGAGAAACCGTTATGGAAAAAGCATTGCTGCCTATCGGTCTCCTCTGTGAAGAAGCTGCTGAGGCTAGAAATAAACATTTCAAATTGTACCGGCAGAATTTTGAAAGGAAATTTTCGAGAGAAACGTGTAACCGTGATGTGTTGAACAGGTTACTCCTAAGCTCTGATCCACTCATTGGCAGTTTTAGGCCAAAGCCAAGAAAAAGCAACCAAACCCTTTTAAAAAGAAGCAATCGATATGTTGCTCCCAGCTGAACCAACTAAGGATGACACGAAGTCTGGAGAGTCTTCAGAAGAGGAAGAAGGGTCTGATGAAGAATCTTGGCACTCATCATCATCCTAAAATAGTTTTTTTTTATATACATTTCGTTTTAGAATTTAATTACACATTTATTATACATTGCATTACAGGATAAAAGTGGTTATTTCCATAATTTTATTTGTAACTTATATCTCAAGGAAATCCATACGCATTTTAACAATAAAAACAAAGCAACATTATAAAAAAATTATTTGTCTGTTATTCCCTTAGTTAAAGTTTAATTTCATTTTTAAACAGGTGGTAACCCTGCCACATGTTGTTTAGAAATGAAGCCTTTTAAAACCATTTCAATTGAAACCCATTTTGTACTAATTCAGTTAACTTAACTATATTTAAGTTTTTACCAGGTGGCAACTCTTTGCATGTGCTAACCTATATATAAACCAGACATTGGCAAAGGGTGCTGTTTTTGTGACTTTAAGCCTACTCACGTTAAAAACGGAGGATGAACGAACACCACCGCAAAGCGTGCTGTCTTGCAAATACAGCCACCACAAGTGAACGATGCTTATAACAGCTCATACTGATATTGACTTTACTCCGAATGATCGTGCACGAAGCCAGAAACCGCCGTATTTGATCGACTGCCAAAAGCACGATACTGCTTTGGACGGTTGCCGAAAGCATGACAGCTTATGTGAAAGACTGGCGAAGGCAAGATGCCGCAGTTAGCTAACTTGATTTGTTGCAGAAGTCAACCCGCCGCCTTTGGTTTGTTGCTGCAGGCGCGTTTGACGTGTTGCTGAAGTGATGATACTGTAGTTCAAAAACATTCAAAGACACTTGCTTGTTTGAAATGAAGCATTGATATGTACATACATACATACTTACGTACGTATGCATATTCACAACTAGCCAGCAGTGAGCAATGCAATTGAATGGTAGAAGCGCTATAAATACATACATATGTACATGCATACGAGACGATAAATTACCCTTTCCCACATTCGTCGTAATGATTTTCAGCAACAAGTCAGATGATTTTCAGCAACAAGTCAAATGACTTTCAGCAACAAGTCAGATGATTTTCAGCAACAAGTCAAACGACTTCTGCAACAAATGATGACTCTCATGTTTTCGGAGCCGTTCAACTGCCACGTTTGCTGGTTTCGTGCACGATCATTCAGAGTACAGATTTGCCGAAGTCAATATCAGTATGAGCAGTCATAAGCATCGTTCACTTGTGGTGGCTGTATTTGCAAGACAGCACGCAATGCGCTCGTGTTCAGTCATCCTCTAATTTCGTTTAGGTATACAAAGCAGCGGTATTGAATGAGTATGAACAGTTGACGATCAACCAATGCCATTCCCTGATATAAACATCGCCGAGACGAACACGTATGTAGGTATGCGTGTTTCTACAATCGGACCACGGCAACATAGAGTCTATCGGTGTCAAACTTTAACCAACTTTATTTTCGTTGCTTTGGAGGAATAATTGTACGTCCTCCACCTATATTTACTTGATTTTAAACATTTACAATTTTAAACATCGTAACACGTCTTTTCTAAACATTTTGAGTTAAAATTTTCATAAAAATAATTTTGGCCGCCTAAATCAGCCAAATACCCCTGTGTGGGGCGTTCCCATAAAGGCCTCGTAAACTTACGAGTTTTTCACAGTTTAGGACTTTGTGAGTTTAAGGGAATCCCCTAAGTATAAGTTTATAGGTACTTTCAAAATTGGTATATTTATAACTTATGCAATCTCTTGATTCACTTTGAAATTCTATGTTCATTCGATTGACAATATCAAAAATATTTGACAAAAATAAATAATACATTTTTATTGGTGCGGAATAAATTTTTCGGCAATAGCTCGCGCTTGGTTTACACCATCATGGAAGCAAAATATGAAAAATAATTGCAACGCGCTCCACTGGGATAGTAAACGATCAACATCTTCCTTCGACGATAGCCAGCGAACGTGTGACAATCGAAAAATTTTATGATTTTTATAGTAAGAGATCCGACAAAGCCACGACCATCACCCATCTGTTTAATGGATGAAATCTACTTTGTATGAAGTTTAACGTGATACGAAATATAAACATCGCCAAGACGAACACGTATGTAGGTATGCGTGTTTCTACAATCGGACCACGGCAACATAGAGTCTATCGGAGTCAAACTTTAACCAACTTTATTTTCGTTGCTTTGGAGGAATAATTGTACGTCCTCCACCTATATTTACTTGATTTTAAACATTTACAATTTTAAACATCGTAACACGTCTTTTCTAAACATTTTGAGTTAAAATTTTCATAAAAATAATTTTGGCCGCCTAAATCGGCCAAATACCCCTATGTGGGGCGTTCCCATAAAGGCCTCGTAAACTTACGAGTTTTTCACAGTTTAGGACTTTGTGAGTTTAAGGGAATCCCCTAAGTATAAGTTTATAGGTACTTTCAAAATTGGTATATTTATAACTTATGCAATCTCTTGATTCACTTTGAAATTCTATGTTCATTCGATTGACAATATCAAAAATATTTGACAAAAATAAATAATACATTTTTATTGGTGCGGAATAAATTTTTCGGCAATAGCTCGCGCTTGGTTTACACCATCATGGAAGCAAAATATGAAAAATAATTGCAACGCGCTCCACTGGGATAGTAAACGATCAACATCTTCCTTCGACGATAGCCAGCGAACGTGTGACAATCGAAAAATTTTATGATTTTTATAGTAAGAGATCCGACAAAGCCACGACCTTCACCCATCTGTTTAATGGATGAAATCTACTTTGTATGAAGTTTAACGTGATACGAAATATAAACATCGCCAAGACGAACACGTATGTAGGTATGCGTGTTTCTACAATCGGACCACGGCAACATAGAGTCTATCGGAGTCAAACTTTAACCAACTTTATTTTCGTTGCTTTGGAGGAATAATTGTACGTCCTCCACCTATATTTACTTGATTTTAAACATTTACAATTTTAAACATCGTAACACGTCTTTTCTAAACATTTTGAGTTAAAATATTCATAAAAATAATTTTGGCCGCCTAAATCGGCCAAATACCCCTATGTGGGGCGTTCCCATAAAGACCTCGTAAACGAGTGTTACACAGTTTAGGACTTTGTGAGTTAAAGGGAATCCCCTAAGTATAAGTTTATAGTTACTTTCAAAATTGGTATATTTATAACTTATGCAATCTGTTGATTCACTTCGAAATTCTATGTTCATTCGATTGACAATATCAAAAATATTTGACAAAAATAAATAATACATTTTTATTGGTGCGGAACAAGGTACATTGAACAGGTAGTATCAGTAGAGCAGCTGATTTGATTTATTTTCAAATTATTTGGTCTCGAAAATGTCAAATATTTTTAATTTTTTCTCACGAAAATTATAAGTTGTTAAAATCCATTTGCTTGTGAAACCTTTTTCCATACAAAACAAGCGATTGAATAGCAGCTTTTGGAACGTTCGCCCAACTCGGCAGCACGACCGCTGATTACTGGGCCTTGCAAAGGATGGATCAATGCTTCGAGAAGCAAACAAATTTACTTGCATCAATTTTTATTTTTTCCAATTTCAATTTTTTATTTTTTATAATTTTTTGTATTTCACATGGCACGCTTTGATTTAGAAGAAAAAATTCAGAACAGTTTTTGACACTTTCGATACCAGAAGCAACAACAAAATACACGCAAATGTTGTTTTTGCTCTACTGATACTACCTGTTTAATGTGCCTTGGTGCGGAATAAATTTTTTCGGCAATAGCTCGCGCTTGGTTTACACCATCATGGAAGCAAAATATGAAAAATAATTGCAACGCGCTCCACTGGGATAGTAAACGATCAACATCTTCCTTCGACGATAGCCAGCGAACGTGTGACAATCGAAAAATTTTATGATTTTTATAGTAAGAGATCCGACAAAGCCACGACCATCACCCATCTGTTTAATGGATGAAATCTACTTTGTATGAAGTTTAACGTGATACGAAATATAAACATCGCCAAGACGAACACGTATGTAGGTATGCGTGTTTCTANATTTCGGGATTTTTGAGTCGCTGATTACGAATCTGAAGTCACTTATCAAAATTTCAAAATGGCGGATCCAATATGGCGGAGGAAAATTAACAAATATTGGTAGATTTCTATGAAACTGGGTTTCTGGGGGTTTTCTGGGTCGCTGATTAGATATCTAAAGTCATTTATCGAAAATTCAAAATGGCGGGTCCAATATAGCGGACGAAAGTTTAAAAAAATTGGTAGATTTCTATGTAACTGGGTATCTGGAGATTTTCTGGGTTGCTGATTACGAATCTAAAGTCATTTACTTAATTTACTTTATTTACTTCGGAACGAGCATTTTCATCAGATATTTCTTTCAATTTACTAATCACATAATCACGGACACCTTGTTGTCTTTTAGAAGTTTCAGCAACACCAAATGTCAAACAACTCACTTCTTAAGATTTTATTTACCATGACTAAAATTTAAGATCACAGCAAGAAACACAAATAAATTTCACAAAAAATTTTATAACAGCGCTTAAAGATTTGCATGCCTGTTGTATATTTTTTTAATTTCATAACCAACGTTTTTATAACTCCAAGTATTTTTCGGTTTTAACATAAAACCCCCCACCCCTCCCTGCCCCCTCTTCCCGGTGGATCCGCCACTGATCTTATATTTATATTCAGATGCATTCCTGTTAATAATTACTTTTGAATTTTGAGATTTGACATACCGTCACTAAAATGTAAATATCTAAGCCAATTGGTTAGACTTGGTTATCGAACTTACCCTCTGCATTTGCGAAGGTGTAAAGAATAATATGCAAGTGGTTTTATAACGGCCTTCGGCGGCTTTTACTTTTCCTACTCTTTAATTTATTTTTTTAATTAATCAAAGCGACGATTTTTCAGAATAAATTTGCTTATACCAATGTGGGCATAAATTGCGTTATGACCCCTGAATTTATAGCGGAATAAGTGTAATTTTTTGTTTATAAAGTCAATTTGCAATTATGAAAATATTTGTGAGTGCAATTAGCAGTCTTTTAAGTTAAATTTCAGCTTTTAAAATAGAGTTCTCAAATAGGCGGCGTTGACTTAGCTTTTTTTGTTTGTTTTCATATGTTATTGCTTTAATAAATGCAATTTCTATTTGAATGTATTGTCAGGAATGTATTCCAAGTACCATCAAGTATTTTAAAAACAAAAAAATTTTGACTTTCGTCCAGCTAGATCTGCTATCCGAACCACTGTACGTTGGCTGCAAAAATCCTGGCCAGACTATTAACACCAACGTAGTTTTGAAACTCGGCAAACTCATCCACCCTTTTAGCACTATGTGCGAAGAAATTGTAAACATCTCTTCCAAGTTTTTCGACCTCTATGGGAATTTTTTTACACGATTGGAAAAGTATCAAAATTTTAAAAGAAGTATCCCCCCAAAATTCATTGACAAATGTTTCACTTTTGACTCACTTGGATCAAAACGGTCATACTGCTTCCAAAGGAAAATGTAAGTACCAATTTTGGTCCGATTGAACCAAAACGGCAGCACTATCTATCAGCACATTATTTCCCTATGCAAACATGCACAATCCATACATACCTAAATAAACAAGTAATATATTTTTTGTGTTAGTTTAAATTTTCTTATCGCAATTCTCATTTTACTTTTCCCGTTTATCCATAAAAACGTAAAATTTATGATATGTAGCGAAAATTTATTATTTTATTACATATCCAATAATACTGAAATGAAAAAAGAAACTGTACATGATGGTTCTTCTTAAATTGTTAACGTCGAATGTACCGTTCTACGTGCAAAATAAAGACGTCGAAGAAAATTTCTAAATTTTTAAATAATTTTTGGGGCGATACGAGGGTTGGAAAATACTAAAATTCGAAAAATTTCGCATATTTTGTTACCATTGAAAAAATAAAAAAATGCTTTTGGAGCACAGGAAGTCCATCTTAATTCTCCCATATACATGAATATCTTCGTAGTTTTCAGGAAAATTAGTTGCAATCCGGTGTTATTTGGAACTAAGAAAAATTAAAAAAGTCTGCATTTATTCCGAAAAAACCGAAGCAAATGACCGTCTTTGGGGCTTAATATTGCATGATGAATCCATTGGGAGAGGTAATATGGAACTTTAAGAAACACCCAACTGTACATACATACATATACAGAAGAAAAAGCAATACAACTCACTGTGAACTCAGTCATTGCCTTTAGATTGGTTCCTCACGAGCCAGCGGGATCCTGCTGGTGCCCAAAACAGCCCAGAAAGCGTTCCTCACGCTAAAAAAATGGGTAATAGAGAGCGAATACCTTCCACTTTTGGATCGTAAATGTNCTCCTGCTGGTGCCCAAAACAGCCCAGAAAGCGTTCCTCACGCTAAAAAAAATGGGTAATAGAGAGCGAATACCTTCCACTTTTGGATCGTAAATGTCTTCTTCTTCGTGCCCGAAACAGCTCAGACCTTTTCCGTGTAGTAATGTCCAAGAAGTAAATTTGTAATAACAGCTGTTGTTTGTTAACATCCGATAGCAAATTTTGTACAATACAAAAATGGAAAATAGCACTAAAAGTTCAGAAATGTAGATATTTGTTAATATTATTAGCTATACAAATAAATACACATAAAATCATTGTTTAGAGCTGATTTGTTGATTCCGAACGAAAAGCGCTTTTTTGCGTTCCCACGCTCTGGGAACTTTTGGCACGGGTTGACACATTTTTGACACTTGTGAGAGAGTAACTTATTTTAATGCAGGCATTTGCTAATTGTATTAGCCATATAAAATAAATAAACATAAAATCATTGTTTAAAGCTGATTTGTTGATTCCGGGCACTAAATGTGGGTTTTTCAGAGACCCAAAATAATTATTATCCTAATATTTGAGATCATAAACGTCGCCTTGTTTTAAGAGCAATTTTTTTCGTCTTTGTATAATAATTATTTACGAGAAATATGTTTTTTCGTCTCGCGGGACGATTATTTTAAGATGGAAATTATTTACGTCTTTTAATTATATGGGATTTTTATTTTTCTCGTATCACGGGACGTTTATTTCAAGACGGAAATTATTTACGTCTTCTCATAATAAATTTTCAATGCTTTACGTCCCACGTTTTCTCTTAATAGAATAGGTACATGTACTGCCGATTTCACGAAATTAAACGCAAATATCTCCGAGCTCCATTATTGGAATTTGATTTGCTAACATCCGGCAACCCTTTTCAAAAACTAAAACTACGTAAAAGCAGGGCCCTTCAATTTGACACCTCATTTTTGAAAATCAAAAGAACGATATAGATTTGATGACATGAACAATCGTGGCGTTAGATATTTAACGCGTCAAATCTACGAACTCAATTAAGAAGTTTCATTTCAATAAAAGTCCCATATAATTACTAAGAGAAGACGTAAATCATTTCCGTCTTGAAATAAACGTCCCGGGAGACGAAAAAAAATAAAAATCACATATAATTATTATGAGAAGACGAAAATAATTTACACTTCAAATAATCTTCCCGCCAGACGAAAACAACTTTTCCATTGTTCGGTAATAATTATAGAGCAATATTTAATTTTATTTCTTATAATCGTTATGGTCTCTGGTTGTTTTTGTGTGGGAGAGCAACTTATTTTTACGCTCTAATTACCGAAACAGGCCGGAAAGCGTATGGAACAAACCTTTTGTCGTACAGAAACTCAAAACCGTTATAAAAGCTAGCCAAGCTATTAAGGAAAACATGCCTAATTTTGAAATAAACCACTATGCAAAGCCACCACCAACTCCAATAATATAAGAAAGACCATTAATCTCCATACTGACTAAGCAGAAAAATCCATTTTATTGCTGCGTTGATGCTGATGAAAATTTCAGTAATTTTATTGGGTTTGCGCAACACCAAATTCGAGGGTTGCTTACCGACTCGGTAGATGCTCGTCGAACAAAAGAAAGAATTTAATAATATTTATGTACTCGGAGATAAGAGTCTGCGCAGGTATGTATATACAAACATACACACATATGGGCAAATCCTCGCGTTCGGGCGTTTCTTTGAATTTTTTGGCGCCAAAAATATTATAAGTAAAAAAATTGAATGATATAAGGGAAGGTCTAAAGCAGTACTTAAATACGAGAACAAAGTAGTGGAAATATGAATTCAAAGTAACGGCGTTGTATTTGTCCTCAAAATTTGTGATCGGACGTTACCCAAAATTGAAACCGTCATCAAAGTCAACAGATATGGCCAATTTGCATGTATGGAGGCCACAATCTATAAGAATATTGCGAAGAGAAATTAACGAGGTTGACAAAATGTAAGTGTTATAAAAGCAAACTTTAAAACTTTCGTCGTTAAGAAAGTTGATTTGTTTAAAGTGATAATGATGTATTTTATTTAATGATATAGTGCCTAAAAATAGGGCAATTCAGAGATTTGTTTCAAGAAGTAAGAAGGGCAAATCACATTTCTGAAATAAGTGTGAAAAAAGTAACATATAGAGTTACTTCAAAAATGTTTTTTGTGGGAAAACGCAATCAAAGTTTGCTCAATTCAAACACTTATTATACAAAAACGCAGATGGAAAGACACATGTTGTCGCCATTTTTGGGAAGTTTAGTTATTCGTTACACTGAACGTATGTATGTATATATTATATTCTCTCTTTTATTTTCATAATGAAGTCTAAAAGAACGTAAATATTGAACTACATACTTCTGTATATTATGCCATTCTTGATACAATTGTGTGAGAGTTTGAATTACTGTGGACGTTTAGTATAACGAGCTTTCGGAATAACGAATCATCAAAAGTATCTCATTGCTGTTTCTATATTACGAACGCAAATAATTTCTTTTATTCTAAATAACGGTCGCTTTTTATGTTTTGGCTGAAACTTCGCGTTCTTTGCAAAAGCAAATGTTTCATTAAGGGCCAATTTCAAACGAATATTTAAACGGCACTTAAGCTTAATTGTGGATTGTTGTTTAAATGCCATTTAACTTTCGTAGGGTTTCAGATCAACTTTTTTAAAATATGCCGTACAAGTGGCAACACTGTTGCTTGTTTCTTGAAGTTGTGGTTGCATTTGCTTGTTTGTTTACATCTTTTACTGAACAGCTGATTGTTCTTTGGCAAGATTGATAATAAGACCTATTAATCTTGGTTGTTTGGTATAAAAACAGGGTTGCATATCTCATATTTAAATTGCCAATATTGGCCATTTAAGTGCAGATAAAATGTATGATATGAAAATGAGTTGTGGAAGTTAATCAATCTCTACTTAAGTAGGCCATCCGAAATTGGGCCTCAGTCAACTGTAGTTAAACTGAATATGTACATATGCACATAAATATGCAGTAAACGGGAATTGAAGACTTTTTCTTTAAAAAATAACTACGTACATATAACGTTCAAACTTTGTATTCATTGTATTAAAGACAATGGACCGTATAAATAAAAACTAAGCAACTGGTTTTTCTTAAAATTTCAAACCATTAACTTAAATTTATTTGATTAAGANCAATCTCTACTTAAGTAGGCCATCCGAAATTGGGCCTCAGTCAACTGTAGTTAAACTGAATATGTACATATGCACATAAATATGAAGTAAACGGGAATTGAAGACTTTTTCTGTAAAAAATAACTACGTACATATAACGTTCAAACTTTGTATTCATTGTATTAAAGACAATGGACCGTATAAATAAAAACTAAGCAATTGGTTTTTCTTAAAATTTCAAACCATTAACTTAAATTTATTTGATTAAGACCCACTTGCAGAACATCCAGAGTTAAATATATAAATAGAGAGTTAAGTAGCTCAGAGTTAAATTGTTATATTCCTAAATCTTAAAATGTTTTGAAGCATTGAAAACTGGCCCAGAATTAAGTAACTCGAGAGATTTCTAAATTAAGTAGGCACCACTCCCTCTTTTTTGACGTTTGTATACATTTCTTATTTCAATTTGAGTATAAAATTTCCGGTATTTTTGAGAAATAAAAGGGTCCTTAATAGATTTTGCGAAAAAAGTATTTTATTGTTAATTTTCCACAGATTTTACGTTAGTTTTATTAATTAATAACAGAGAGCTGCGAGGATACACTCAAAATACATTTTAAGTCACTCGCTTTCGTTTCACATCTGCACACACTCGCACTCATTTATTTCCAAACATAACGTGCGATAGCATTGAAAAAACCATATATGTAATCTTCTATACTAATTATATAAAGAGACGTCCCTTTTTTTTGTAACAGGTAATCTCGCGAACGGCTGGTCCGATTTTCATGAAATTTTGTATACAAATAGCTCTCGGTAACCACCATGTTTTAGGCTAAAAAAATTTTACTTTTTTCGGGTAGGTGGACCAGGGACCGGTCTATTCGAAAAAATCTTATTATGGTCCGATTTGCTTAAAACTTAGTACGTAAGTAGCGTTTTAGCATATATTAGCATATATGACAAATTTTTTCCGGGAAGTGGTCCAGGGACCGATCTATTCCAAAAAATCGCATTTATGGTCCGATTTGCTTAAAATTCGGTACGTAAGTAGTTCTTTAGCATATATTTGGATATATGGTCCATTTTTTCCGAGAAGTGGACCAGGGACTGATCTATTCCAAAAAATCGTATTTACGGTCCGATTTGCTTAAAATTCGGTACGTAGGTAGCTTTTTAGCATATATTAGCACATATGA
>NW_016161355.1:51217-52430 GCF_001687245.7 Rhagoletis zephyria
TACCATGCACACTTTCAGAGATATGTAGCATGAGAAATTCGGTTTGTATGGGAAGTGCCACGCCCCCTTTACATATAGATTTTTTTCAGCCTAAAACCATCCTTGGGACACGTGCGGCAGGTGGCAGTTTCAAAAAAATCGGCTCAGCCGTTCTCGAGCCTTGCGAAAGCTAACAAACGGCTTTCTAAATATATATTAGCTGAGATATATTATATATTATAATTATATTTTGACAGTATGCGTTGATTCTGATTGGCGCAAAAAAATCTTGCCCAGTGACGAATTCGCCCCTTGATATGGTCGTTACTTAAAGCTATTTATATTCGAAATTGCATGAAAATTGCAATCGGACCTTAAATACGATTTCTTCGAACAGATCGGTCCCTGGTCCACTTCTCGGACAAAATGAATCACATGTGCTAATATATGCTAAAAAGCTACCTACGTACCGAATTTTAAGCAAATCGGACCGTAAATACGATTTTTTCGAATAGATCAGTTCCTGGTCCACTTCTCGGAAAAAATGGACCATATATCCAAATATAGAAACTACGTACGTGCCGAATTTTAAGCAAATCGGACCATAAAAATTCAAAAATCAGCTGATGAACTTAGTTCTGTAGCTGAACAGTTTTAGATCTCGACACTTAACAAACTCCTGCCTATCGTGACTCGGCACAAAAATTTAAAAATATTGGTTGCGTACGTCATGCGGACTCCGCCCCTCGTGCGGATGGGCGGGAATGGAGGGTAAAAACCGTTGGGATTATTATTATGTATGCAATACTATTGCAAAAACGTGCTACCAAGTGGTGCTGAAGTCGAGCTATTACTAAAAATAGCCAAGTGAGAAAAGGGGCGGTGAAGGTCAGATTAAATCAACCTGTTGCATCATTGAGTATATTTAACGCTCCTGCGTTGCTATTGTCCCAATGGATGTGATTTTCAAATATTTTTATGCGTTCAAACTTTTAAGGTATTTCGTCTGAAATAAGTATATGTATATTGCATTTCTGTAGAACAATGATTCGCACCCATTTTCAAATTGCGACCTACTATACTGTAAAGCTTCTAGGACATTCACTATAGAACCGGGTCATTGTTGCCGCCAGGGAGTGAAGAGGAAAAAATTTATTTCGCTTTGCGAATAACCGTGCTATGAAATGCCGCACAACTGGAGAATTTCAAGAACGGATATAACACTTTCCTTAGG
>NW_016161356.1:0-29895 GCF_001687245.7 Rhagoletis zephyria
GAAAGCCTACATAGCATACTACATTTGCAAGAGAATCTTCAGTAGAAACTGGGGACTAAATCCCAAACTTGTGATGTGGATGTATACCGCGATCATATGACCAATTCTAACATACGGCGCCTTGGTTTGGTGGCCCGGCCTAAGCAGACAATATGATGTCAGCAAGCTAAGAAGCATACAAAGGGCAGCAAGCGCAGGAGTAACAGGCGCACTAAGATCCTGCCAGGCAGAAGCTTTAAATGCCATCCTTAATTTAATTCCTATTGATCTCTACCTGAAAGAAGTGGCTTGGAATCGGGGGTCAGACTCAGAGAGTCGGGCCTTTGGAGGACTAGACACTTCGGACATCGGTTGATCATAAATCACATGCAATTAAATAAGACGACAGATTATATGGTAGGCAATTTGGACTTCAGCTGTAACGTGCAAGTGCTATTCCCATCCAGAAGGGACTGGAGAAGAGACCGAGTGGCCGACCGAGAGAAGATCTCTCTATACACCGATGGATCCAAGATGGATTGCGGTGTGGGAGCAGGTGTCTACTCCAAGGAACTCGGCGTGGCTCTGTCTCTACGGTTGGGAAATAATACAAGCATCTTCCAAGCGGAAGTTCAAGGGCTCCTAGAAGCCTGCAAAATCCTAGGCAATAGAGTTGGACACAGGAGTAAAGCAACAATATACTCTGACAGCCAGCCGGCGCTATTGGCAATAGCGTCACCGGTTACCAAATCTAAGCTAGTTGGGGAATGCAAAGTAATATTGCGCTCAGTGTCTCAGTCAAATACCGTCTCTCTTGTCTGGGCTCCCGGACACAGGAACATAGAAGGCAATGAGAAGGCGGATGAGTTGGCGAAGGCAGGAGCCGGTTTGGATGAATCCCAGGCGGAGGCACTGGGTTGCCCCCTTGGAGAGATTACTACGCATTTCCTTGAGCTGGCTAGACGCAGGTGGTCAGATATACAGACTTGTAAGATAGCGAGAAAACTATGGCCTGACTATAACAGGGCGAAAACCTTGGACCTGCTTAGCAGATCAAGGTCAGACAGAAACAGATAATATACTTCGAGCCTTACGCTAGGCGCACATTGCATCCGATAGGCCGACCGATTTCAGCCGAACAACTTGACCGTCCGAAATGATGCGCACACTTAACCAGATTATTTGCCGACCGTATTTGTAAACACAAATCTAGTTTTCATTACAAATTTGTAAGCAGTGAAATATTTTGATAAATTTTAATTGACATACTCTAAACATGTGATTTTATATGTAATTTTTTTATTTTTGCACCCAATAAGTTAATTTTTCGCAGTCCATTTTGGTACTTTTCATCTGACAGCTCGTGTTGAGTAATTCCCTGTTTACGCAAAAGGTTTTTGGTTGGATAAAATATGTTTTTCCCAGAGTTCATTGTTTTTCTATACCATTGGTTGGTTGGTTGCAGTGATTCCTAGTCGCTGCCCAGGACACAATTAGCGCATTATTGCGCCACTTCCTATGTTGCTAGGTCGAACCATTTCGACTCTCTAATTAATCTGCCGATTTCGCTAATGATACCTCCTGATAGGTCGGTTAGTTCTGCTACTAGATGTTTCCCTAACGTCTTGTGTCTAACCAGTACCAGTAAGCTGGTGTTGAGTAATTCCCTGTTTACACAAAAGGTTTTTGGTTGGATAAAATATGTTTTTCCCAGAGTTCATTGTTTTTCTATACCATTGGTTGGTTNTCTGGCCTTGATCTGCTAAGCAGGTCCAAGGTTTTCGCCCTGTTATAGTCAGGCCATAGTTTTCTCGCTATCTTACAAGTCTGTATATCTGACCACCTGCGTCTAGCCAGTTCAAGGAAATGCGTAGTAATCTCTCCAAGGGGTCAACCCAGTGCCTCCGCCTGGGATTCATCCAAACCGGCTCCTGCCTTCGTCAACTCATCCGCCTTCTCATTGCCTCCTATGTTCCTGTGTCCGGGAGCCCAGACAAGAGAGACGGTATTTGACTGAGACACTGAGCGCAATATTACTTTGCATTCCCCAACTAGCTTAGATTTGGTAACTGGTGACGCTATTGCCAATAGCGCCGGCTGGCTGTCAGAGTATATTGTTGCTTTACTCCTGTGTCCAACTCTATTGCCTAGGATTTTGCAGGCTTCTAGGATCCCTTGAACTTCCGCTTGGAAGATGCTTGTATTATTTCCCAACCGTAGAGACAGAGCCACGCCGAGTTCCTTGGAGTAGACACCTGCTCCCACACCGCAATCAATCTTGGATCCATCGGTGTATAGAGAGATCTTCTCTCGCTTAAATTTCTCATCAAATAAAACACGCCTTATATACAAGCATGCTGGTAGATTATTTATTTCTTTACAAGTGACGTCCAGAAAAGATCGAAATTATTTTAGCCTAAATTTCACAATTCTTCTACATTTTTGTTAAACATTGGTTTTTTTAGTTCACAACTGTATTATTGTGATCTTTAATATTCCACAAACACGGCTTTGACTCATATAGTGCAAGAATTTTCTAGCAAAATCTTTTTACTTAAAAAAAGCTTATTAGGGGCCGTAATCTTATCTACTTTAAAGAATATTTAAATCGTTAATATATAAGTTAATGTCCCTAATGGGCTGTTTTTGCTTACCCGTAAAAGCACATTTAGCGCATTTAGCTCTAAATGCTCTCTAAATGTACATTTATCCATACAAAATTCGTCACCTAAATGCAACTAAATGCAACTCCATTTTTGCATTGATTCTAAATGCTAAAAGCAACCCTGTGATCTTAAAAAATTTCCATGATTCGAACATGGTATAATGAGAAAAAGTGGCAACATTGCATTTTCGCGTATACAGTGGCTAGCTGAGTTTCAGTGATCGCCGATCGAGATTTCATTTATTACTTTACATTATTTGGATAAAGAAAAGTTACGCAAATTCAACGTCGATGTGATGCTGATAGAAATCTGGATCAACTTGTGATCAACTCTGTTTGTTTTGTTTCCTAATTAAGTGAGGAAATTTTAATTGACAGCACCGACAAATAAATATATACACACATAAATTTTTGGTTATGCTTAAAATAATTCAAGTTTTTGTATTGAATTTTTAATGCTATAGCATGAACGTTCTTCGAAAACCTATGTTCGAAAGTGCTAAATGTTGCATATTAAATGTAGCAAAAACGCTGCATTAAACTATTAAAGTCTTAAACCGTGTAAAACTCGTAAATTTACAAGGCTTTTATGGGAACGCCCCCTTTGCGAAAAGCAGTAAATAGGTGTGTAATGTGACTGTTTGACAGATCAACCAGGATTTTGTGAAGCAATTTTTGTTTCGTAGTAATTTCCATAACATCCCGCCATCTTGTCTCTATCACTCTTGGCTAAAACACAATTAAAAATTCCGAAAATTAGTAGAAAACCTAAGTGAATACAGTTAGTGGATGAAATTCATTAGTTTTGTTCACGTACGATATTTTTCATTGATTTTCATTATTTTATCATACATTTTGGTATAAAAACTTCTGCCCCACGGCAACCCTGAATCTTACGAGGTCGTTTGCGCATCTACTTTGCCTCGTAGATTTAAGCTGAAATTAGTCAAGAACGTAAACCTGCGGGTACGTAAACCCGAGTCAGCAGACACAATCTGTATTACCAGAGCGCCATGTAAATGAAAACGCAACACCGCAGAATTTTTCTGTAATTGTAGCCCGTAGCGCAGAGCTCTGCGTAATTTAGATTTTTCCATGTCAGCTGATTTCTTCCTTCTATAGATGGTTGCCACTTTGTAAGTTTTGCAGATGGTAAAAAAGTTATGTTCCGGGGAAACTTCGCCAGAGTGCACCACGCTTTGAACAAAATTACTTTTTTGGGAGGGTAGAGGGGGACGTACACACCACAAAACTGAAAACCGCACGGCGAGGAAATTCATAGTTTACGAGTAATTTGTTGTTAAAGTTGCAAATTTCACCTAACAAAATGTACGATAACAAACCATTTCAAACAAATTCAAGTCTACAGGACACACACATTCCAACTAAGTTAAGCTCTTTGAACGTTTATCTATTTCATATTTTATTAATTTCATTATTCAACTATGAGGAACACGTTTATAAATTGGTTTACTTTTCTTTAGAGAACCCAACCAGTATGAAAGTGCAAGTATGGACAATTACCGAAACGAAGATGGCCGCATGTGTGATTAAGGCTTTCTGCACATTGGTCGTCCAATCATAGTTGCTTCATCGGCACAATCATGATGCAACGATTACATGACGACTACACTTTCGCACACTCGGTCGTGATATTTCAATTCATTTGGCGTTTTCAGTTTTGTAATGTGTACGACCCCCTCTACACCCCCCATAAAGTCATTTTGTTCAAAGCGTGGTGCACTCTCGCGAAGTCAACCCAACTTATATTTAGCTGCGATCTATTACAGCACGAAAAATTGTAGTTGAAAAGATAAGTTTATGAAAAGGAATTGATGGGTGGCAACATTGTAGTAAGCAACACTGAGGGCTCCAGTAATCGAAAAAATTCTGCGTATACAGACTGCGTTTAAGTATGCGTTCTGCGTTCTTGACTAAATTCAGCTTTACGAGGGGCTCGTAAATAGAGCTCCATACAAATTTTGAATGTTCTTTTACGAGGCTCGTAAACTTACGAGCTTTACGAGGTTTACGATGCTTTTACGAGCTAAAGGGACGACCCCTAATATTTTGTTTCGTTATCTGATATATCGGAAACCTCTACGTATTCTGGGTAGGAATGTTCGATATCGTATCGACTATTCTGAATATCGATATTTTATGGTGCGATAATCGATTTTTTGAACCAATAAGACATCGATACTTTGCCCGCATTATCGATATTTAAGTTGAAATTTATTTTTCATCTACAAAAAAGGTTTTTGGGAAAACAGAAAGGGCCAGTTTCACAGAGCGTAGTTAACTAAGAATCGGCAGTTAACTAGAGATTTTCAGTACAAAAATCTGTACTTAACTGCCGATTCTGAGTTAACTAAGCACTGTTAATTTATTTAGCTCTTAAGTTTGACAAACCGCTTGCATGGTGTTGCCACCTCTAGACTTATTGTCTTGTTCTATATTCTTTAACAATACAGTGACCAGCATTTCGATTTAATCCTCAGTAAATATACAAGATTGAAATAACACAATTGGGTCAGTTGATAGGCAGGTCTAATATTCTATTCAATGGGAGTAGGATTTGCAACATCGATTTTTTCGATATCGATATTGTTCAGCTCGATATATCGCCATGTCGATTTTGTATGCAACCCTGCGAAAAAAGGCTGACCATATCGAAAAGAAACTATCGATTGCACGCTCGCATACATATGTACATACACACATACATCAAAGAAAATTTTACTTCATTGTTAGCTGTGGTGCAAAATAGAGAAGAAGTCGGTGAATTTAAAAACAGAATTAATAAAAATCTGTGTATTCAATTTGTATACAAAAAAATAGCAAAAAAAAAAACTTTTTTTAGCGCTGGGTGGATAGAGAAGAAAAAATTTGGGGCCAGTGTGCTTAGGCCGACTTAGACCAAACGGCGCTGAGGCATTTGTTTTTAGCGACGAAAATTCAGACCCCGATAAAAAATGAGAAGAATTGTCTGAGCTCAGTAGCTCTGAAAAGCTTGTGAAATTAAGTTAATATTCGACAATATATTTTTACAAAAAAAACAAACACAGAAACTAAATCGAATTGTGTTTTTTAATTTGGTTTCATGTATTTTTGGACATTTCGCTGACATCTCTTCACTAATTTATCAATTATTTAGAGGTTAGAAAAGTGGTCAGAAAAATCACTAATTATCGCGATATTTTCCCAACAGATTCATCGCTAAACTCACTTGTACATAACCAACTAGATGACATGTGTGAGCGAGTGAACATACTGTAAGGCAAATGCGCCAATGTGTGTGCAAGAAAGGGATGCACTATCACACGCCCGCAGAAGTGGTCACTTTTTTCCCCAAGCCCATACAAAACTAACCGCTAAACTGACGAAAAGTTTTAGTCAATTTTCCCACTAATTTAACCGATAATCATAGGTCAGGCTTCTTGCAGGGAATGAATTAGATCGATTAATGATATCGATACTTTCTTAACTATCGAAAATCGCTAATTCTGGGTTTCTGAATTGAGTAATTGTGCAGGTCATGGTCCCCACCGAAAATTGATGGAAAATAATCGACAGGGGTTTCAAAAGACGAGTATCACTGCCAGTATTAAGAATCGGAAGGCGGAAACTAATTTTTTTTAACCGTCAAAACGTTATTTGAGCTGAGATTTCCATTAAGGAACCAATAGCTATATCATTCAAAGTATACGGATTTTTTTTATAAAACTCGGTAGGGATATTAATCGTGGTCTTCTTTAAATCAAATTTTCCAATACGGAACCAGGCTTTGGAAAAAAAATGAAAATGAGGGGTTGTAGAGCGGTTCCCCCCTGATTCTAAATCCAAAATCCTCTCCCTCCGGAGGCTTATAGTATTTGAGTAAATTGCATTTAAAGTTGCAAAACATGTCAAATTCAACCTCACATTTTGCTTTGAAGACCAATTGAACTGAAATGTCGATGAAAGAAAAAAAAAACACTGAAGACGGGAAACAATATACACGCACATAATATGTTTTTTTCTTTATATATCGATGTATTGATTTAAAAAAAAGCGCCGCAGTCTAAAATCGCGCAATTATTCATTAAACATTTTAATGATTTATCGAAGTATAGATTTTTATGAAAAAAGTGCCGCATTAAATTGTTTAAGGAATAATTGCGCGATTTCAGACTGCAGCGCTTTTTCTAAATCAGTACATAGAGTAATTCATTATCGAAGTAATGATTTTGGGTTGACTTCGCGAGAGTGCACCACGCTTTGAACAAAATGACTTTATGGAGGGTATAGAGGGGGTCGCACACTTCACTAAACTGAAAACCGGACGGCGAGGAAACTCATTGTTTACGAGTAATTTCAACCATTTAAAAAAAATTCAAGTCTACAGAACACACATTTCAACTAAATTAAGCTCTTTGAACGTTTATTTATTTTATATTTTGTTAATTACATTGTTTAACGTTGTTTACTTTTCATTAAAGAACCGAAATAGTATGTATACATATATCAGGGTTGTTGCGAATATTCACATTCGCAGTCGCGGAGCTTTCAGATTAATTTTCATATTCGCATTCGCAATAATCAATGCGGAGCTTTTGCGAATGCGAATGTTGTGCAAGTGCCCCGATAAAACGAATATATGGCAAACAAAATGACAAATGGTAGCCAATATTTTTGCCTGTGGTCGTGGGAGTATTTGTGTAACAAAACTGGTCAAAGTTCACATTAATCAACTTCGATAAAAATGTCTTTAAACATAGTATTTCTTAAGCTACTGTGAGGACCAAATATCCCTGAAGAATTTGGCCCACACAAATACCTGCCATCAAAAGTAAAGCACAACAAGTCATAGCAACACAGGTCATGGCAACACCTGACAGCCTTCGTTGCCATAACAACGCAACATTACACATCAACATGTAGCTGCGCGACCACGCAACATCAAGCACAGCCAAAAAAAGAGGCACTCAGCACGGAGCTGTGGTCGCGACGACAACTACGACTGAGTGGACATACCTTGTGGGACGATTTATATCTATACAGGATATCGCCTCTTCAGAAGTAGAGGGCCGTGACAGCATACCTTAAGCGAGGGGGAGTAGACGATTCATATTTCCTTCCCCGAACTTAAGACCGCAGGTACAGGCTTGATCACCGCTCGCCACAGCCTACCGTGAGGCCGCGTACGGGCGAAATCCGCTCGCCCACCGTAAGCAGAGCGACATCAATAGCGCCACTTACCGGCGTCCCCAGAGCGCAACTCAGCGGCGCGATTACAGCGCTGTTCTCCAGCGTCACTAGAGTGCCACTCATCGGCGCGACCCGAGTGTTACTCAACGACGTTAGCTGAGCGCCTCTCATCAGCGCGACCAAGAGCGCCACTAGCCATCGACGTCAGAGCGCGACCAGACCATCCCTTGTCAACGGCATCGGAGCCCTACTCTCCGACGTTGTTAGAGCGCCACTCACCGGCACGACCAGAGCGCAACTCACCTACATTGCAAGAGCGCTACATATCGACGCGGCCAGAACAGCACTTATAGACGTTAGCAGCGCGCCCCTCAGCGGCGTCAGCAGAGCGCTGCCCACCAGTACTAAAGCCACGCCAGTACGGCATAACGGGCTAGTAACGGGGCAAGGAGCTGTTACCCAACCACCAGAAGCGACGCTGCGGGAAAATTTCTAACGTGATATTTTTCTTTGTTATATGTTTTATAGAAATTAAGGAAATTTAAATCATAAAGTACGATTCACCAGAGCCCCGAAACTACAAATTTATTGTAACGAACCTTGGACACGTATACCCCAGCATTGTAGAAGATGCGTCGGGGCAGGAACAACGCTTCGTTACACAACATAACCGAGCTATCAATGGTGTTTGGGGTGATTCGTGGCCGGAGACCAAAATAAAAACATCCACAATTCTCGTTGGCATTTCATATTGTGTGGAATGTTTTATTTCCTTAAGAAAAATTGAAATTAGGTAACATTAATATAATTTACAAATTCTACTTACACTTTTGTGTGATTCCTCCGGTATGCCAGCCACGAATGCCGCTATTTTTCTTCGCACATAATGGCTGTCATATCGTTTACACAGTTTGGCATGGCGTTGCCACTAACACAAAATTTTGCAAACAATTTACGATACATTTAGGATTTCCATATAACCAAAATGCAATTGTTTTATTAACTCCTAAGGCGCGCCAACATCCCCGACTCCGTGGATCTAACCAGGTCCACCAACATCTAACCTGGCCAGTGTGCATGCTGGGCGTTTGTACACGCCGTCCCGTGTTTGCACTCGCGCGGCTCTTACTTGTCCATCGACGCCTGGGAAGACTTGGACAATTCGCCATGTCGGCCACTTCGATCGATGCATGTCGTCTGTTTACGGTACCACTTGGTTCGCCTCGTCAAGTCGGGCAAGTAATCGTCTAACACTTTCTCCAGAATCTGTGCTGCATTTGTTGAACTTTGTACCACTGTTTCCTGGTCGGGATCATCATTTCTTCGTGCGGATGTGGCGTTTGTTCGGAGTTTGGAGCACCTAAGAGTAAATGGTTAGGGGTTAGCGGTTCGTCAGTGTATTCGTCCAATGGTATGTGAGTCAACGGTCGTGCATTAACTATGTTTTCTGCTTCATACATGAGGTTGTACAAACAGTGTTCTTGAAGGTTTTCGTCGTTCAGCGCATGTCCCAATGCTAGTTTCACGCTACTGATAAGTCGCTCCCAGCAGCGACCAGCATGGGGATTTAGGGGGCAATTAAAAACCCATTCGATGTTATTGTTCGCCAGTGCATTACATATTTTGCCATTCTCGAAATCGATCCTCTGGCGTCTCAGCTCTTGGTCAGCTCCGATGAAGTTTGTGCCGTTGTCGGAGCGGATGCTCACTGGCGTTCCTCGGCGGTTCATAAAGTTTATGTAAACGCACGCCACTACTTCTCGCCAGATAATGGTCCGGTCCTGAAAATTTCCGCCGACGCACAGTCTACAGTACAACTCTCCGTATGGCTCCGTGACGCCAAAAATTACCACTTGAAGATGTTCGCCCGACAACCTGTAAACAAAATACACCAAAAGCGCGAGTAAAACGTTCTCAAAATTTCGCCAAATATGGACAGACTCACGGTTCCCCTCGGAATACTACCGTTTCATACGTATAAAGAAAAAAAATTGTTACCCTCTGATCTTCCGTTACAACGCCGCCACGAATCGCTTACACAAAATTCTCCTTGAATTCCTACTGCCAAAAGGTTAAAAAAGAAAAAAATATTAAAATCCAAAATACCAAACATAAAATATTTACCACAAATAAAGAGCGTGACCCATCCTAATGTACACAATATATAAACGCCACTAAACCAAGTATGTAGGGGGATAACAGCAATACTACAAACTTCACAAAATATATTTACGTATGTATGTGTATACGCGTAGCACAGCACTTTCCAGTACACTGTTTTTCTTTAAATTTCTACGCCATACTCTCACCTGAATAGGCACACCTCCTTGTCCTGCAAACCTGCCGGAAAAGATCCAACGTAGCTCGAAATTAAATTTCCTCTAACGACGAGAGCCCCACGTTGGGCGCCAATTTGTCACCAAATATTTTGTGCACTAATATCAACTCACCTACCTAATGTACTAACTACCGTGCGCAACAACAATGTAACGGGCCAAACCAAATAAAAAAACGACCGCACAAAAAGGAGATGACAAAAAAAAAACCAAGCAACCGGCTGGCTCGGTGGAGTCGGCGGGGTTGCTTGAGGGGGAGCAACAGGGCAGTATACCAAATACCTAAGGCAACCAAAGTTCAAATTGGACAATAACAATGTAGCTAATATGTACAGTAGATATACGAGTGTGTATGTAACACTGACACTAGGGTGGGTCGAAATACACAAAGCGCCAAAATACTAATTACCCAAATAGAAAATTAGACAAAACCTTGTTTTTGAGGCGCACCCGAGGTGAGGTCCAACCAAAAGGTTACGAACCCACTCGCAATACCACACAAGCTACCGGGGGTAACTTTAACCCGCCAAGTGACTGGGCTCTGGGTGCGTGATGCTAAAAAGGATGGGGTAAAGAAACACAAATGGGGAAGCCTACCGACAATAACAACGTCTGACCACAGCCGCACAAAAAGTATACTTATCGGCGGTCGGTGGGCGCTCCTTGGAAATGAGGCTCCCCAAATCCGATGCGGCCTATAACGCGCCTCGACTGGCGCCGCTCTCCAAAAATTTTTTGCTGCTACTGCAATAGTGCCTCGTCCGGCACTTAAAAAAATTGCTTGTTATAAAAAAAAAACTCCGCTGCCAATAATATTAGTAAACTAGCTGCGCTCGCAATACGGGGTTTTCCTGACTCGGTGCTCGTTCAGATCTGCCCCGGCACACAGTTGCGAGCCAGACCACATCCTACG
This sequence comes from Rhagoletis zephyria, assembly GCF_001687245.7. NCBI lineage: Eukaryota > Metazoa > Arthropoda > Insecta > Diptera > Tephritidae > Rhagoletis > Rhagoletis zephyria. The sequence continues at coordinate 11,084 of NW_016161356.1, forward strand.
CACCGGTACGCAAACTTGGAGTGGCAGCGCCGGTGTTGTTGGTGCCCGATCAATTGGCGCCGGCCCGATAATTCTAGAAGCGAATTGGGCGCTTTAGCAGTCGCCACCACGGCGCACACAAACAACACCATGGACTTGCCATTGCCATCATACGGCGGACAACAAAAGTGCCGTAATAGGTTAGGGCAAAGGCGACACCCCTACTACGGTCTTTCAAGCCATCTCTCATTCCTACATTCTTACTTTCGGTCGGCACCGTTTTGGGGCGGAGTGCCCTAATGGAGACTTTTCCCCTTTGCGGTGGCGCTCCACCGACAAACAACAATTTCGCTCAACTTGAGGTCATCCTACTATTTATTTGGTATGTACATACATATGTACACTTGAGTGTCGTCAGACTTCACTCCTATCGGTTGGAGTGAAAGGAAATAGGTAAATATAACGAAGGGGGAACAAAAGAATATTTTGTTGCGGCCAGTACGTGACAGGACAGCAACTGATGTATTTTGCTTTGGCACGTACTGGTCCATATTTGCAGAACTGAGTATGTTGTGGGCTTCGAATTTGTCAGTTTGTGGTGGTGCAGCAGCTCAATTTCTTCCTTCTTTACCAGTATAGTTTCTCCGGTATATGGTTAAGTTCTCCGGGTCGAATTCTGATAACTGAATTTCTTCTATATCGGAGTCAACTGGAGTTACATCATCTCCGTTATCGTTCACATTCTGTTCAGATAAGAAGTGCTCGTGGTCACTATTTTCCTGTCCTAAATCTTCTAATCTCTGGCGAATGTATTCTGCCTCAGGATCAAGTGCACTAAGCTGTCGTGGAGTGAGCCATTCACCATTTGCCATTTTTTACTTTTATAAATTTTATTTCGTTGCGTGACACTTGGTCATAAAAACATTATATCTCTCCAGTCTCCCAGTTCGCACCACATGGATTTAAGTAAATATTACAGCATAGGTAAGTACTTTTTTTGCCTGCAAGTTCTTCAGGTCGGTGGAGTGAGCCATTCATCATTTGCCATTTTTTACTTTTATAAATTTTATTTCGTTGCGTGACACTTGGTCATAAAAACATTATATCTCTCCAGTCTCCCAGTTCGCACCACATGGATTTAAGTAAATATTACAGCATAGGTAAGTACTTTTTTTGCCTGCAAGTTCTGATGGTCGGTGTAGTATCCGGGATGGCGGTCGCTTCTGTGGTCGAGTATAGCGTGTTTTCTTATTTTTTTCGACTTTTCAATGCTTTCACCTTATGCATTTCCTTTTTTTTCACGAGTGCCTCCTTTTCACATCCCTATTCTTCAAGCCACGTCCAGTTCTAATTCACTTCGCCTTTTTACTTTTTGATTTTTTTTTTCTCGCCGGGAATTATTTTTCCACAATTTGGTCTAAACTCCTGCACACTTTTGTTAAAAAAAGACTGCACTTTATTTTTCATAATTATTGCCTTATGGTAAACAATTCGTCGCCGACTTTCCTCGCTCTATATAATTACTTTAGGAATTTACCTAAGCACAGCATACAAAATTTTATTTTCTTCGACCTTCGTTTTGCGCGTTGGTGGTTGTCGATTCGGAAGTTCTTTGTAATGGCCGATGGGGAGTGTTGCCAGCGAATTTATACCCTTGCAATTTACGTCGTATCATGTAAGGGATGCCACCGAGTTATCGATATGTCATGCAGATTGGGTTTGTGTATTTCTTATATTTTATAAGCAAATTAGGGATACCTAGGTTGATTTTGAAATTAAATAACCGATTTACGCGGTGGTAAATGTAGATAAGGGCGTCAAAATTTATTGATAAGTTATTTTATTTCCAGAAAACATAACTTTTACAATTTATTAGCTTGCTCTATCGACTATTGTTAGAAAGCTTAGTTTCAGGAAATATTAAAGAGGACCTATGTTAAGTATCCTAAAAGTTGGAAATAATGATATTGCAATGTTTGGAAAAAAATATGTTTTTTTTATTGTGTGTTAGAAACAGGAAATGATTTGGTTAAAAGTTTTATTGAATAATAAGCGCTGCATGCATATCGATTTTTATCATTTCGGCCATCTCTATATCACGCGTAATTTGGTAACGGGAGTCTCGCGTGGTTTTTGTAACGGCAGTTTAGCGGAAATTTTGGTAACGGCAGTTCGCGCCGCCAATGGTATCACGACACGTTATCTCCGGTTGTGTCTCTCGGCTAAAGGTGTAGTGGTCTCTTTCCCACTTAGAGGCATTTTATGTGCTTGCGGGTAATTTTCCATGTAGTGGCAACCCCACCAAGAGTTGTCAAGATGGCAGACTCACATTGGAAGTTTTAGCGTTGCCGTACGCCCTGGACAATATTAGATAGTAAATTTTTCTGACAGATTACCGGGTGTACTACATGCCGAAGAATAAAATAGTTAGATTTTTGTGCGGCGAAAAGTAACCCATAACAAACCGCAATTGTCAACAAAGTACAAAGCCGCAACAAGGTCCTCTAGTCGCTAGCCGGCAGCACCTGGGGCAAAGGAACATTGCTGGCAACGTACAAGGCAATTGGCAGGCCGGTTCTGAATTACGCTGCGCCAGTGTGGTCACCGGGGACTTGTAGGACACAGTGGATGAAGCCGCGGACTTGCCAGAATACGGCACTAAGGACAGCGACAGGATGCCTCTTGATGTCGCCGCAACACAACACCTGCACGATGAGGCCCACATGCTCCCAGTTAGGGAGCATAACATAATGCTCTGCAGGCAGTTCCTGGTTGGGAGCCACAGATGTGGCCATCCAAACAGGCATTTCCTTGCAGAAGAGCCTTCGCCCAGGCACGTCAGGAGGCATCTCTACGAACTGACGGACGAAGTCCAGAGGTTAATCAAACAACCCGACAGCTTATCGACAGGCCTTGAACGGCATTCTCAGAGAGGCAGTCTCGAGTTATGTAGACTCCCGACCTGTGAATGCCGTTCTGGGCACACAACCATCGGACGTGGACGAGACAGAACTTCGTCTGCCTCGGGTGACTCAGACCACAATAGCCCAACTTCGCTCTAATTACTGCAGCAGGTAGAACTCATACCTGAGCAGATTAAGCGAAGATATTAAAAACGAATGTCCGGCATGCGGGGAGGCGCCCCATGACTCACAGCATCTCTTCGTATGTCCTCTAACCCCCACCACGCTAACGCCCCTGTCCCTATGGACAGACTCCGTCGAGGCTACACGCTTCCTAGAGCTGCCGTTAGTGGAGCTTGACGACAACGATTCAAGGACTAACCGATATGGGCGGGGTTGTTGTAGACGCTACAACAACAACAACAACAACAACAACAACACGAAACGCCGGAAAGGTGTATTAAGAGCAACTGCCATATGTGCAGTTTTGTAAAGACCCCCCCCNCCCCCCCCCCTGCAACGGGAAAAACTGCCCAAAAGAACTGTTGTCTCGGAGTTCTCTCAGAAGTTTTCTTCTCTCTGTAATTTCTTATTGCTCCGCAATAATAGCCGCGCAAATAATAATTATTTCCCCATGATTAATATTCTGCAATGGACTCTATTATGATATGCAAACGCAAATAATAACTTTTGAACACACCTTTTTACGTAAATAAAATTTTTTCACAGTTGTTATTAGATGAAAGCTTGTAACATTTTTCTGTAAAATTAATAAAATTGAAAATATTAACATATGTTTTTGCGTTGTCATCTACTCAATAGGTCATCACAAAATAATAGCAATTGTCACCGTCAGAGCTTTCAAATTGCTCTCTGCATACCTAAACGAGGCAATTGATTATGAACATGACAATAGTAATAGCGGCGAGTTTTGTCATTGCACGCGAATAGGGCTGTTAAAAACAAATTCCTCGGCGCCGTTTGGTATTTCTGCCTCCATTCCTAGGTTCTGCTTGAGTTCCACGTTGGCGTTGCATTATATTACAGCACTGTAGGCACTGCCTCCACTGCCTTTAGTTCTCTATCCACAGAGATAATTTTCTCTTCTCTATCCACATAGATGAAAAAAAAGGTTTTTTTTGCAAATTTTTTATATACAAATTAGATACACTGATTTTTACTAATTGTTTCTTTAAATCCATCGACTTCTTATATATTTTGCACCACAGCTAACAATTGTTCATGAAAAGGTGTTCGCTCGAGGCGATTTTGCGTTCAACTTTTGTTTTCAACTCACGCAGGGTTGCACGAAAAAAAAGTTGAAAGGCTAAATGTTGGCTGGCGACCAACTTTGTTGAAAGCGATTAGTTGAAAGGCCGTTCAACCAAAAGTAGAATGCAAAGTTGAACAATGCCAACGCCTTTTTATGGCGAATATTTTTGTATTTTTTTTATTTTGTTATTTTTAGCCATTTATCCCAAATATCGATACCAAAATCCAAAAAAAATCTCTGAATATTGGTGTCGTATGTTGGCCACTGTGGTGTTGTGATTAACCAAATTCTCCCGAATATTTCGAAATTTAGGAGATTGGCATTAGGTGCGAACGAGCTGCAAAAGAACACTCGCTTAAATGACGAAATACACTCAAAGCAACAACACAAACTCGGCTATTTATCCGAGTTCAGGTAGGACGGTTGAAGGGTAGTTTTGTGAAAAAACTGCTCTATTGTGAATAGTTGATGGAAAGAGGGAAATTTTTATTTCCTTATATACGTGACTTATATTTTAAATAAGCATATATATTATGCAAATACCTCGCATAATTACAAATTTATTTAATTTATTTATTTAATCAACAAACAAGGTGCTTACAGACTATATGACAAATATATACATAGAATAAGGGAAACCCTTATGGCAAGCGCCTTATGAGTAAATTCTTAAAAGTAAACTTTGAATAAAAAAAATCGCAGTCTAAAGAAGAAGAATAAGCTTTAAATTTTGATAGAGTCCTTCTTAAAAGAGCATTCATCCCATAAAAAGTTTTAACAACACCCTCAAAAAACAATTCATTACAACGAAGAATACGTGAGGGAACATTGAAACGAATTTTCATAAGGAGGTGCGAGCAATCTATAGTGCCTGCAATTAAATCAAAGACAAAGCACATCGATAACAGAGTACACCTGGACTCCAAGGACATGAGATTTATCAATAAACAACGAGAATGATAGGACGGAATGGGCTCTACAAATTTCATCGGACGCAAAGCAAAGCGTATAAAAGCCCTCTGAACAGACTCCAGTATGTTTACATGACCTGTATGAGAAGCTCTCCAAACAAATACCGCGTATTCCAACCTCGACCGAACTAAAGACGAGTACAACAGTTTGAGAGTATAAGGATGGGAAAATGAAGAGCAGTTGCGACGAATAAAGGCCAACATCGCGAACGATTTAGAAACAATAAAGTTTATGTGGGTGGTGAACGTGAACTTGGAGTCAAAATAAACACCCAAGTCTTTAAAGTCAGAATTGGACATTCGAAAAACAGTAAGAGGTAGGAACAATACTAATCACTTTTGCAAAAGAGGAACAAACGATTACAATGAGTCTTCTAGGTTTTTAATTTCAAAATATATCTTCAGGTCATCCGCATATAGAAGAAAGTTACACTTTGAGAAACAGAAAGATATATCATTAATAAAGAGGACAAATAACAAAGGACCTAAGACACTACCCTGGGGAACACCAGAGGAGACAAAAGAATAAGACGATACATTATCAAAACGAACAACACAGTGTCTATTATGCAGATAGGATGTGATCCACTTCAGAAACTCTGAATGAAAACCCAGATCTTCAAGTTTAGCTATCAATATTCGATGAGACACCCTGTCAAGAGCCTTAGAGAAATCTGTATATATTGCGTCAATTTGGAATCCCTTTTGAAAGGTTTCCAAACAGTCCTCTGTAAAGGCAGCTAAATTGGTTAACGTAGATCTGCCCGGCACGAACCCATGTTGGTTGGGACATTATAAGTGTTTACCAGCAAAGAACATTTTGTCTTTAACTACGGACTCAAACAGTTTTGATACAATGGTAAGCTCAAAAATCGGTCTATAATTCTCGATATAATTTTTATTACCACTTTTAAGAATTGGAGTAATAAAAGTCAATTTCCAGTCATCGAGGAAAACTCCGTGTTCGCACCTATGGGTCGAATATGAGGGGGAAGCGGTGCAGGGTGCGCCGACAAATCAAAAATTAAAAGAAACGAGTTGAATTAAGTAAACGTATGTATAATAAGGTTAATTTATTTTATATTATTGGGGTATATAAAATTGTATTAGTTTTAGCCAGAGGGGCTTAGCTCAGCCATTAGAAACCAGCAAAGGGTTGCGGTGGCGGTCGCGAGTTGACTCACTTTCCATCGCTTACAAAGTTCCAACTACAACAACATAGATAAATTCACAATAATCGATTTGATAGGTTACAGTAATATGCAAGTAATAAACAAAGGCAAAAGCTACAATGATTAATATACTTCAAAATTCAAAATATTTCATGCAGTATTTGAAAAAGTATTCAGGTATTTGAAGGCGATTGGACTCTTGCAGATGCAGGCTTTGGTCATGTCTTCAACATGCTGGGCCCACAAATGTTGATATCGACGCTGGCTGATTACATTTGGCTTGTTCTCTGGGGGCCTGACTCGCGCGCCATGGCAGTAGAGCAGGAGATTCACACGCTTGATAATGCGAGGCATCGTGATTAGCTTGTAAAAGAGAACCGCAAAAAGCATCAGTTGGGTAACGTAAGAGATGTGGATTGTATTTGGTCTGTTATGATAGGGTGGAGGGTTAATTGTGCAGTATGCTTGGTGGGCAGGGATAGGGCCGATAATCATGGAGTTTAGCTGCGGATTGAGTGCCTTGAGAGGAAGAGGTTTGCGTCTGGCTGTAATAGGACCACATTTTCTTTGTGTATACTGACAATGCACATTCAGGATGAATGGCTTATGAGTTAACACGTCTTTAGATATTACGAGATTCTACTGCAGGTGTGCCCTTAGGGTGGAGAGTGTGGCATCACCGTTGGGAGGTATGGGGTATAAAGTGACACTGGTCTTCAAGTAATCAGTTGGAGATGACTTCTCTTGAGACTGTGAGTGAGGATCATCACGGCCACTTGTATAACGAGACGACGTGATCGTACGGGTGTCCTCTGTATCGGGGGGAATCGAGATTGTCGCTAGACTTATTGCGGGGTGGTGCAAACCTGATGCCCTTTTCTTCGGGTTTGAAGCAAAAGTTGGACTATCAGCGTCGGTAGGAAGTTTCGATCTATCCGCAGATTTTCCTTCTGGTGGGAGTGTTGATGAAGCCTCAGGTGGGAATGGTGAAGACACTTCTTTGACTTGCTGGATCCTATCGATGTTAATAAGTCCAAGTAGCTGGATAGTCTCGCTCGTCGGTTGCCGCAGCGAAATCAGTAATTATCTGCTTGGGATCGCAAAATGTACCGATGTCCTTGGGTGAGTTGTGCCAGTCCCGAAAAGGTGATGGCGTTATGGATCGCTTTTGATGCTGCTGGGATCGAACGTGGATTGTTTTATTAGAATGTGAGGTGGAAGGATATGCTGGCAATGGGGACCTACGCCTTGGGGCTGACGTATTTGTGGTTTTGCCAAAGTTTGAGCAGCTTTCAACATCTTCGAGGTTGAGAGTTGATGGTTTCTGCGAAGAGCCCCTGCCGGGCCGGAAGTTACCACGCCTGATGATTCTTGGGGTAGTTGAAGAGTGGGAGTATGTTGAATTCGAAAACAGGATTCTCTGCTCTCTTGGTTCATTGGAGTGGAACTTGCAGTGAAGGATTTTTGGGTTATGCCTGTGGGGTGAGACACCTGAATAAGTGGACTGCATATACTCGTCGCCTTCATTGGGGACTGAAGGTTTTGTTGGGTTGGGTTTGATGGGTCTAGTGTTTGGGTTTTTTTTTGGAATTTCTGAGATGGTGTTGAGAAGTTCTAGCGTTTCAGAAATCGCAGCTTTACAACGAAAATATTCTTTAGAGCAGTTTTTGAACGTTGGGGTAACCGTACTACTAATCTCCGAAAATAGTATGGAGTTAGAGAGGTGTGTAAAGGAAGTCATGAGACCTGCCCAATTTTTGTCTAATATATTCATTTTTACTTTAAGCAACGATTTTGAGATGTTCGCTTTTGAGGTAGATGTCCATCTTTGTAGATATTGTTGGGGCGAAAACGAAAAAGGGTGTTAGATTATGTACATATATTTTTGTATATTAGTGTATGTATCGATCTCAGTCAGCGTTTGTAAATATGAGGTTTTCAATATGCCGCTATCGAACCAGGAGAGAGAGATTTGGAAGCGCGTACGTGCTTTTTACAGATGTATGTAAGTGTGTATGGAACAATATTTTACTTTACTATTATTAGGGTGGGTAGGATTTTAATTAGTGTGCGGATTCAAGTCGAAGATATGATATTTGTACATACATATTTGTATATCTAATATATGAGTGAAAATATAAAGGCAGAGTGATTGGCTCTAGTTTCTTTATATATATATATATCGGTAAATAAGAAAATGTGTATGTATATATGTATGTACCAGTGTGATATATTACGCGGGCAGCTTTTCTAATACCAGAGAATATGGGAGTTTGAGAGGGCATATGCACATGTGGGACACAAAAGTTGCTCGATAGAAAATTGGGGAATTTTATGAATCTGAGCGGGCAATGTAAATTAAGCAGGGTGTACTTATATACATATACATACATACATAATGTTTAATGGTACGTATACAAATTTAAAAAGCGGTTTCTCCAAGAGGTGAGATATAAAATTGCGTATTTTTTCCTGAGTATAATTTTTTCTTACGGTAACTTCAAAGTTCAGGGACTTTAAATTTACTGTACGGGAATATTGCTAGCCAACCTACATACGTCTGTGTGTATGTATGTACGTATATGGGAATTTAAAGTAAATCTGTACCACCTGTTTGCCGCGGGACCGTATCGCTTGCTTTTGTATTTGCCCTGGTGTTGTTGTTGTTGTCCGGTGTTCGTGTCGCTGCTCTAGATTTAGAATACTTGATGGGATGGTCCGGCTGGAAAATTGCGCAGGTGTTGCTGCTAGCGCCGTAAAATATTGGAAGTGGGGGCGCAGGTATCGCTGCTAGCGCCGTGAGAAAAAAACAATTTTGTAAGTGAGGGAAGGGAGGGGGTGATAGTTGATAGTTGCTTATCCTTATTCAGTTTTGTTTTCCAAGTAGGAATGTATGTATGTACTTACATATATGTGACCTTTTTTTTAGGAGTTTTCGATTTAGTTTTCAAATTTGTGTAATGATAATTTTAACTTATTTCGCGCACATTAATGTTTGTTTTTGTGGCACCCTAACACTTGTTTTTACCGGTGCGCTATTTTCACGTTTGCAAAACCTTAGTCTTTTTGTTTGTGTTTGTTATTGTATTAGCACTTTTTTCCTTGTATTTTACATGCTTTGATTTTCCTCAAAAGTTTACGCATAAAAGCTCGCCCTTTAATTTGCTTTTTTTTGTTAGTTTGGCTTTTTGTTAAAGACTAGTGGCTTTATGCTTTATGAATAAGGCCATAGATATATTAAGTCTTCGCTCCACTAATTTAGTTTTGTTTTTTTTTCACCGATTTTGATTTCCTTTTTTGCTCCCGCACTGCTCCGCACCACCAACACCAACCGCTATGCATTTTTCGAACCAACGAAATTGAGCATCGTGAAATTTGCGTTCGGAGTATGTGTACGTATTTTCGCTTGGCCGCGGGCTGCCGTTTCAGCGAAGAAGGACCACGTTCGCACCTATGGCTCGAATATGAGGGGGAAGCGGTGCAGGGTGCGCCGACAAATCAAAAATTAAAAGAAACCAGTTGAATTAAGTATACGTTCATTTTTTATTCATTCATTTATTTGATTTAAATCAGTACAATTTAACTTATGGATTAAACACGACCTGCGAAGCTATAATGCTTGTCTGCAGGTGAATACGCAAGGCGATTATATATATATGTATACTTATAAGTAAAATAAATACATATGTGTGTGCAGCAGTTTAATGTCGGAACTAACAAATGTTATAGTACTTTCAAAAATTGAAGGAAATAAATACAAGTACAGTTTTTCGCACACTTAACCATTTCTAACTTGTTACGTACAACAAACTTTTAAAATTATTTCTCAAGGCAAATTTTCTGCTTGGTGTTTTAGGCAAATTAGCCAGATGTATAGGCAGTTCATTCAGGAGGGAAGGAAGTTATACTGAGAGTGTATTTTTTGTATAATTATTCAAAAATTTTGGCACTTTTAGTCTATTATTCATACATCTCCGAGTACCGTAGTGATGGTCGATCTTTACCTTCAGACTATTATCGTCATAAAATTCGTTTAGAGTATTCAATTTATAAATGGATTTAAAGTAGAGTAATCCTAGAACTTTATTAGTTGAGATGGATGGCGTATACACATTCTTACTTTTGGCCAGAATTTTTAAGATGTGATTTTGGCTTTGTTGAAGTTTATTTAAACCATTCGAGGTACCCCATGCTTAAGTATGACTCTGATAAGGCTATATAGGCTTGCTTAAGGACGGCGTAGCTACTGCAAAAGCTTAGATGTTTGAGGAAGTAAGACGTAGACCTTATCTTTTTTTCGAAATGGGAAATATGAATATCCCATTTAAAATGATCGTCTAAGCGGACTCCGAGGTATTTATATGAACTCACTCTCTCCAAGACGGTAGCGCATGTGCATTGTTGGACATTGCTATGTAAGCAGTTGGTGTTGTGAAATTTTTGTCTAACATTTGAGGGGCTAATGTGTGGTGGTCTGATATGCATTACCTTGGTTTTTGTTGCATTTAATAGCAAGCCGTTGTCATGGGACCATCTGGGGGCAGATTCTGTAACCAGTTAGCGACAATTTTCGAATCGGCATCGGTTTTTTTGACGTATGATATGAAATATTTTACGTCAACAAGTGCGATACCGATCCGAAACTTGTCGCTAATTGGTTACAGAATCTCTCCCCTGGTTATTATGTCCAGCTTTCTTTGCATTATCTCGGTAGCCGTATCGATATTCCTATGGGGAACTATAATTGTCGTGTCATCAACGTAGGCGAACACTTCACAATTTTTGAGAGCTCTGACCATACAGTTTGCGTAAATTATGTATAGGAGATGTCCCAGCTTTGAGCCCTGTGGAACCCCGTATAAAACCGTTGTTTCTTCACTGTACTTGTTTTGCACCTTAACTCTAAACTTTCTTAACTCTAGGTAACTTGCGAACCACTTAAGGCAATCTCCCCTAATACCTGCATTCTCCAACGCTTCCAGAAGCTTAGAGTGAGACAAAGCGTCGAAAGCTTTGCTGAAGTCGACGAATAGCACCAGACAGTGGTAGTTTTTCCCCAAGTTTTCGTTTATTATATTAAAAAAACGCCCTAACAGCTGATTAATATTTTTTCCTTTTTGGAAACCGTACTGGTTGCTTTCTATTAATTTGAATATATTTACAAAATTAGTTAGTCTCCTGACAATGACTTCTTCTAAGACTTTTTCAATAGCCGGTAAGATTGCTATAGGGCGGTAGTTCGTAGGATCCGATTTCGTTCCCGATTTGTAAATTGGTTTTACTATTGAAACTTTTAGAAGCTTGGGTACTACACTTTGGCTTAAGCTGAACCTCTGACTAGCAGTTGGTAATTCAAAATATTGGTAGAATTCAAACTCTAATACCAAAGGGCTATGATGCTGATTTGGAGGGGAGATGTAACTGGCGGCATGAGAGAGCTTGAAATTTATATCAGAGCTAATAAATATTAAATCTCGAATTCGGTTTAACTCATTAAAAAACGATTGATTTGTTATAACTCAATACATAATAAATTATCAAATAAATATGATTCAGATAAACTACTAACATTGAATGGGGTGAGGAAAATATTGTTATCAATAAAGCTCCAGGAAATATTACATAAATTAAAGTCCCCTAAAACACAAAGTTGGCTGTCTCCAATTTTCTCGTGAAGTTCCAGTATATTGTCGACATGTGCCTTGTATATGATGTCACAGCTGCCCGGCGGAATGTAGGATACACAAATGTACAGCACACCACAGGCGCCATGTAATTTTACACAAAGTTGATCCAACAGGGAGTTAACATCAAGCAGCGGATAAAAAGAAGCTCGAACATATCTGCGCGCAGCTATCAGTACACCACCACCCCTACTAATACCAGTTTTATCAAAATCTCTATCTTTGCGAAAAACGTTAAAGAGAGCTGGATAAAAGAACTCCGCATCGAAAAGTTAGCATTCAGTTCCGAAGTATTTTGGTGATAGATACTTATTTTCCGATTACCAGAGGTAGAATGACTTTAACTTATTGGGCTGAGGCTGGGCATCTTTTTGAAAAAAATCAAAAGGCCGGACAGCAACGTAGGAGGGCCAAATATCCGATGACAGAATTTTTGAGTAAAGAGATCCAAGCTTGAAATTACTGTGCTTAATAGTTTCCATATCAGAATCCTTCTTGACAAGTTTATAGCATAAAATTGTCTTCTTACCGATAGATGCATATTTAGCAACATAGGTAATGATGTCATCAGAACTTACAGTAGGCAAAAAAGATAATAAGTGCAGCCATTCGGGACGAACCACAACTCCTAGCTCCGAGTTCTCATTAGACCCAAATACACACCGCCTATGTTTCATATGAGTGCGCTTTTTATCCACAGCGGACCACTGTGCATTATTTGCTTGCACATTGTTAGTTGCGTTTTTCGCTTGTGCATTGTTCAACCTAGTATTATTCGCCTAGCAGCAGCAGCGGCATACGTAGACACAGAGTTAGCGGAGCCAGCAGTTGGCGAACAGGCAGAAGTACAAGCAGGCGGAAGAAATGAAGAAGAAAACCCGATGTTATTACCAGGAGTAGTTGGCGAGTGAGTAAAAGCAGGAGCAGTAGCAGCATAAAAACCGGTATTACTACCAGGAGTAGTTGGAAAAACGGTATTAGTATCAACTACATCAAGAGCGGTATACCCAATAATAATACCCGGCGCATAAGAAACACAATGCATTTCAGAACTTTTTCGTGCTGCCACGGTATTAGAGTCAGCAACGGATTCATTAGATGGCGCATTGAAAGCGCGCTTTGGCAATTTAACAGGCTGAGCAACAACACTCTCACTAGCTTTTCCTTTCGAATGCGTCATTCTTTTGTTTTCACTAATAGCAGGAGCCGGCGAAATAGAGTTATCATTTGCAGGTTCAATTAATGCGATAAAAATGATTTTTATTTTAATTATCGGAAGAAGTAATAAAATAACTGAAACCAACCAAATCATATAAAAAACAAAAAGCCAAATAAGAAACTAACAGCCAATTTCACGAAAGCAATTTAAGTGAAAAAGTACTTTCCATTTAAATTGCTGGTGAAACTGGCTATAAGTGGATATTTTACACTGAAGGAAATAAAAATGTAAGAAGGGTTTATTAAGGGCAGTAGTGTAGAAATTAAAATATATTTTTCAACAGATCAAGACCATTCACATAACGAATCTTTTGCTAGAATTCAAGCAGGAATTTTTGAAGAAATGCGCCTTCATAACAGGGTAGAGTTAAACCGATATGAAATTGATAGAATCAGCCTTATCATAAGTTTCATTTTCACCGAACCGGTTCACTTTTCAGTTTTGGTTTCCATGGTTTTACTATGGGCGGATCACAAATTGTCGGGTGAATTTTTTTTCAGGCGAAACTCAGGATAAGGCAGAATATTTATGTAGGATCGCCTTATAAACTGCAGGAGTTAAGACTCTGTGATATTTACTCATTTATGTATACATGAAAATACATTACGTTTAAGTTGATGTTGTTGTTGTTGTAGCGGCTACAACAACCCCGCCCAGGTCGGTTGGTATCTCAGTCGTTGTCGTCAAGTTCCACTAACGGCAGCCCTAGGAAGCGTGCAGCTTCTGCGGGGTTGGTCCACAGGGACAAGGCCGTAAGGGTTGTCGGGTTTTCCGGGCATGCGAAGAGATGTTTCGAGTCATGTGGGGTCTCTCCGCATGCCGGACACTCATTTGGCACATCCTCATTCAATCTACTCAGGTAGGAGTTTAACCTGCTGCAGTAGCCGGAGCGAAGTTGTGCTAGTGTCGTTCGCGTCTCCCGAGGCAGATGAAGCTCCGTCTCGTCTGTGTCCGGGGCGGTATGCCTAGAATGGCATTCACAGGTCTAGAGTCTACATAACTCGAGACTGACTCCCTGTGAATGCCGTTCAGGGCCAGTCGGTAAGCTTTCGGGTCCAGAGGTTGCTTGATGAACCTCTGGACTTCGTCCGTCAGTTCATATAGATGCCTCCTGACGTGCCTAGGCGAGGGCTCCTCTGCAAGCAGCTGTCTGTTTGGGTGGCCACTTCTGTGGCTCCCGATCAGGAACTGCTTGCAGAGCATTATGTTGTGCTCCTTTACGGGGAGCATTTGCGCCTCGCCGTGAAGATGGTGTTCGGGCGACATCAGGAGGCATCCTGTCGCTGTCCTGAGTGCGGTGTTCTGTGCAGTCTGTAGCTTCGTCCACTGCGTCCTACTAGTCCCCGGCGACCACACTGGCGCTGCGTAGTTCAAAACCGGCCGGCCTATTGCCTTGTATGTTGCCAGCAACGTTTCTTTGTCTTTGCCCCAAGTACTGCCGGCTAGCGACTTGAGGACCTTGTTGCGGCTCTGTACTTTATTGACAATAGCGGTTGAGTGCGCAGAGAAGGAGAGCAGGCTGTCGAATGTTACTCCGAGTATTTTGGGGTTATTCACCGTCGGAATTGGTGTGTCATCGACGTGAATCCCCAGCGGTAGCCTGACCTCCTTCGTCCAGGTTGTGAACAGGGTCGCGGAGGATTTCGTAGGGGAGAGGGCTAGACACTTTGCAGTGAAGAAGCGAGAAAGTTCGGAGAGATAGCCGTTTACTTTCGAACACATGTCATCAATTCCATTCCCAGTCGCCATGATCGAGCAATCGTCGGCATAGGAGACAATCGAGACTCCCTCTGGTGGTTGAGGGAGCTTTGAAATATAAAAGTTAAACAGTAGCGGGGAAAGGACACCACCCTGAGGAACCCCCTGTTTTATTTTTCGCTGCTTACTCGTTTTGTCTCTAAACATTACCGACGAATGTCGACCACTCAGATAATTTGCCGACCACCGTTTGAGCCTCTGTGGGAGAGAGGAGGCCTCTATATCTTCTAGTAGCGTGGAATGGCAGACGGTGTCAAACGCCTTTGACAAGTCCAACGCTACTAGAATCGTTCTCTCACAGGGACGGTTACGGTTAAGGCCACGAGTTATCTGAGTGTTTATGGCGTTAAGTGCTGTTGTTGTACTGTGCACTTTACGGAAACCATGCTGATGCTTCGCTGGGGTCAGGTGGTTTGTGAAGTACGGGAGTAGCAAGGCCTCGAGTGTCTTCGCTACCGGGGAAAGGAGTGTAATCGGACGATACGAATCTCCTTTGTTGGCAGGTTTCCCCGGTTTGAGCAGTGGGACCACTCTCCCCACCTTCCAGATGTCTGGGATGATGAGAGTGGCCATTGACAAATTGAGGACCTCCGTTAGGTACGCTACCCCCGCAGGACCCAAATTTTTCAGCATCAGCATGCATATTCCGTCGGGACCCATGGCTTTGGAGGCTTTCGCCTTCCCGATGGCCACCTGAACTTCACCGCAAGTGAAAGCAAGGGGGGCACAAGTTGTTGGCAGTTTGTGCAGCCTTCTGGTCACTCGACGCTTGGCTTTGTCCACCGGAGGATGCAGTATGAACTGCCGGCTAAAATAGCTCGCGCATCGCTCCGGGTCCGACGAAGCATGGTCGCCGAAGGAAATTTCGACTCTGTCGTCGTGCTTCGTCGGATTAGACAATGACCTCACGGTTGACCAAAGCTTGCTCACACCAGAGGTGAAATTACAAGTCTTCAGATGCTCCTCCCACTTCTTCCGCTTATGTACGTTTACAAGTTGCCGAATCTCCGCGTTGAGATCCCTGATACGGGGATCTCCGGGATCGGCCTGACGAAGGCTATCACGCTCATCGGCTAGAACAGCCGCTTCGGCAGGGAAGTTTGGACGTGGGTCCGATATACACCCTGCCGGTATGAAGCGAGCTGCAGCAGCAGTGATAGCCCTGCGGAACTTACGTTCACCGAGATGGACGTCGGTTGGTGTGGGGAGCGATGCGAAGGTGTTTTCAGTAAACTCCGCGTAACCTTTCCAGTCAGCTTTAGAAAAGTTGACATAGGTCCGGTGTTTGGCGGAGGCAAAGTCGGTTGGTTTATCAATCGAGATGACTATGGGTAGATGGTCTGATGCTAGAGTCAGCATAGGTCGCCACGTTATGCTGTTTATCAGACCAGCGCTGACTATTGTGATGTCTGGCGAGCTACTGCAGTTACCCATAATCCTGGTGGGTGCGTCGTCGTTCATTGTGCAGAATGTCGAATCGTCTATCTGCTCAGCCAAGTCTGTTCCCCTACGATCGTTTGACAGGCTTGAGTGCCAAAGATCGTGGTGCGCATTAAAGTCACCTACTACCATACGGTTTTCACCTCTGAGGAGCGCACCTATATCAGGGTGATATCCTGCCGGGCAGCAGGTGACAGGGGGTATGTATATGTTAAATATTTCGAGCTCGACATCGCCTGACCGGATAGCGATGCCCTGACATTCTAGGGTGGTATCCCTGCGGTCGATGTCTGCTTCGATAAGACGATACTGCACGGTGTGGTGCGTGATGAACGCTAAGCCACCACCATTATCTCGCTCGCGATCTCGACGGTGCACGTTGTACCCGGCGCAATTCAACAAAGTTGAATTGCTGTGCAACTTCGTCTCTTGGACCGCAGCTATTAATATACCATGCCGACACATGAAGACGGTTATCTCCTCAATCTTGCTCTGTAGCCCGTTACAGTTGAATTGAAGGAGCTTCATGTGGTTCGGGAGACGTGTCGTGATGTGGGGTGTAAGTGAGGTGTATGTTCTTGCCGCCGTTGGCTGTGTGTGCTGCTGAGGTGATTGCCGCCCTGTGGTGGTGGTGGGGGGCGTCGCAATTGAAGTCTGCGACCGAGCAGCGCAACACGGGCCCTCGAAGTTCCCCGTCCAATCTCGCGTGGTACGCAGACCTGAACATGCCCTAAAGTGGCACCAGCCAAGGCAGGTGTTGCACTTGACTGATGTCACATTACGGAATATTCTGGTCTGACATACCGTGCAGATTGTAGGGGGAACCAGGAGTTGTTGGCGGCGGCGTGTGGGTGGTGGTGCGGTTGTGTGTGTTATGTGGTCTGTGGTGGCTGTGGTACGGTCTGTGGTGTTATTATGTTGTTGTGTTGTGGTGACTGTGTGAGGCTGCTGTGTGAGTGTGTGAGGCTGCTCGGGCGGACTGTGGTTAGCCGTGGAGGCTGCTCTGTTTGAGCAACAGGGGGCCACGTACGACGTGGTCCACTGTCTATGTGTCCGTAGTCCTGAGCAGACTCTAAGGTGACTCCACCCCCCGCAGGCATTACACTTGACAGAGGTGGAGTTGTGGTGTAGTCGTCTCCGGCATACACAGCAGGTGTAGATTTCTGGCCCTGGGTTTGACCTAACGATCGCCGAAACAACAGCCCTTGGTCGGGTGAAACCCGAGTCATTCCGGTACGTAGAACCGGCTGTAGTGGAATGACGTTTAAGTTGATATTTTTCTTTACTAATGCAAATTAGAAATGAATTTAAATCAATTGTTTACAAAGTCTTAATTAAACTTTGCCTTATTTGCATTGCTTCATTAGATAATTCCAAACTAATTTTGCTCAGTATAACGTACAGCTGTTTCGCATTTTTATGGCTTAGCCCTAACACGTTTTGTACCACATCCTGTACCTATTTTACCGCATTTTTATTTCTTTCTCTACTAATAGCGCTGTTGTCGCAAAGGAATCCACGTTTTGTACCACATCCAGTGCCTATTTTACCGCATTTTTATTTCTTTCCTACTAATAGCGCTGTTGTCGCAAAGGAATCCACTTTATTATTATTTAAATACTTAATTTTAAACTTTGCCTGAGGAAAATATGAGGGTAATTCTCTAGGGTGGGGTAACAACCCCTAAAAAAGGTGTGGAAAAGTCGGGAGGGGTACCAAACGACGCGTTTCGGCCCCCCTAATAACAATCCGGAGGGGGTGAGATAATATTATTAACCATTTAAAAGTTATGAAGAAAAAACTTTTGTTAAATTTCGTTGTTTTCTATGAGCAATTACCACGTCAAAAATGCACTAAATCACCAGTTTCCACTTTTAAAACACTACTAAAACGTTTCCGGTTATTATTTTATGCAAACCAAATCATTTATTCACTTTTATTTTATATATTTCGTTAATAAAACAGAGTAAACAAACTTTGCGCCTGCTAAAATTAAATTCAAGTTTTTGGTTCTTTAAATGGGAAGCAACGAAAATGCCAAAAGCAAAGCAAGAAAGTTGAAACGACTTGACGGTACAGACGCATGTGTACTCGTCCCTTTTCTTCTCACCCCCTCTCTTCCACATGCGAGCAGAATTGAATTCAATACTTGAACTGTGTAAAAGCAGTCTTATTATAACCTCAAATCGCTGGTATTGCCACTTTATTTCACATTTCATTTGCGCTATTATACTCAGTTTACACTATACACTATACACTTCTTCTTCTTCTTCTTCTCCTTTTTACTTTCATCTAAATAAGATATTGTAACCAAAATATAATAGCAAATTTCGCTATACCATCGCGCGATTTTTTATTAAAAATTTTCATTATTTATCGAAGTATTGATTTTTATGGAAAAAGCGACGCAGGC
>NW_016161356.1:35930-38584 GCF_001687245.7 Rhagoletis zephyria
CACCCGATTTACATGATTCAAGTACTTGAAAGCAATTCTTGCTCATTCTCTTTTGTGTTTTCTATTTGCTTTTACACGTTTCAATTCTGTTGAATTCAAGTTTTTGGTTCTTTAAATGGGAAGCAACGAAAATGCCAAAAGCAAAGCAAGAAAGTTGAAACGACTTGACGGTACAGACGCATGTGTACTCGTCCCTTTTCTTCTCACCCCCTCTCTTCCACATGCGAGCAGAATTGAATTCAATACTTGAACTGTGTAAAAGCAGTCTTATTATAACCTCAAATCGCTGGTATTGCCACTTTATTTCACATTTCATTTGCGCTATTATACTCAGTTTACACTATACACTATGAAAATTTTTAATAAAAAATCGCGCGATTTTTTATTAAAAATTTTCATTATTTATATATATATTAAACGAAAGAAGATACCGAAAAGCATTGAACAGTGCACACATCTCATAAGGAAAAGTGAATTATTACGAAATACTAATACAGTGGCAGCACTATAGCTATTTTGGAATCTCGCGTTTGGGCTCGCAAAGATTGTCAACTTCTTTTTAATAACAAAATAATCCATCTTAGGTTGATAAAACTATGTGTTTCTTTAATAAATAAGTTAAATTATACATTTTAATAGTGTTTAAAAAGTGAGAACAGGTGATTTAGTGAATCTTTGTCGGTTTAATTGCCCATAGAAAACAACGAAATTTAACAAAAGTTTTTTGTTCATAACTTTTAAATGGTTAATAATATTAGGCCCCCCCTCCGGATTGTTATTAGGGGGGCCGAAACGCGTCGTTTGGTACCCCTCCCGACTTTTCCGCACCTTTTTTAGGGGTTGTTACCCGACCCTAGAGAATTACCAATCTGAGGTTCCTTTGAATTGCTACCCACAAAATAAACAAAAATCAGCTGAATTTCATTTAAAAATTTGGTAGCACAAATTCGAACTTAGTGCGCATTTAAGGCAGAACTAACTACGAAAACGTCGGAATTGCGAATAGCATTTTTCCCGAATTCGTGACGGGAATTCTGTTCACACCGGGAGTTCGTTCGTAGTACAGAATAGGGCTGTTTACCTTTGTAGTTTGAGTTTATGACATTACGATACTAGGATTCTGGTACTTGGTTCCAAAAATATCGTTTTAAAACTACCGAGTAAAACATATTGGTATCGAATGCCAAAAGTATCGATATGGTATCGTATCGTATCGAAATTCGTATTCCTATATTCAGCAAATCGCTAATTCTGGGTGGGGACACTTTCGTAAATAAATTGATTATTTAAAATTGAATTTCATCTTGTAACTTGTAATGTTAATTCCCTTTTTTTAATTCCCGGTTAGTCTTCAGCCCCGGTAAAATAAGAATTATTGGAGATGATTTCTTTAAAATCTTCAGTACTGGTTAGCACACTACTTATGTGTTTATTGCAATTGGGTCAGTATAAATGAGGTACAGAATTGTTTCGAAGTACTTTATGCAAATTTTTTTAGGGTCGACAATTAAATGCTGGGACTGTCGCTCCGATAATGATCCAAAATGTGGGAATCCTTTTGATAACAGTTCTTTGGTGATTACGGATTGTGCGCATGAGCCTGAATTATTGCATTTGCCTGGCGTTCGGCCGACAATGTGCCGGAAAATTCGTCAAAAAATGTATGGTGAATGGAGGTATTTTCGAAGTTGTGCCTACATGGGTGAACCAGGAATTGAAGGAGATGAACGGTTTTGCCTTATGCGCACAGGAAGCTACAACATTTTCATGGAATATTGCACTTGTAATAGCAAGGATGGTTGTAATAGTGGAAGTTTCCCGAGCGGGAATAAATTTGCAATATTTCTTAGTTCAATACTGATAGGAATAATAGCTTGGACACTCCATATCTAAAGACACAGCTGATCGCATGTGTACGTCTGCATACTAATGAAAAATGCCTTATATAACGATTTTTTGATCGTTTACGCGTTTATGTAAATTTTACATTGCAAATTAGAAATGCCATCCTTAGGCGAACTAATAGCCGAAGTACAAAAACAAAAACTTGCATGTATTTTGCTTTCGGTACACAAATATAAATTTTCTGTTATTTTTTGCTCAAGGAAGAAGGGGAAAAAAATTCTAACACTCGAAGCTTTTAGTCTGTTCCTTTGAACTTCGGACTAAAACCTGTGGAACTGTCAAACTACAATTTTACGCTCTCAAATGAGAGTAAAAGCAGAACAGATGCAGAAGTGCATAGGAACACAAAAAGCACTATTTCCTGTAAAAACGTCAGACGGCTTGTTTACATGTCATTGGTACTACACTAATTTGGCTGAAATATCACTAAATAATTATTAAAGTCTATATATATTCAAATATTACGTTGTTTACTTCCATTTTTTAACAAGTATAATGGCGCATTTACATGGTATGAAACCATATGAACTGTTGATACGCTAAAATAGAGGGACTACATGTTCTAATGAGGAATTCAATGATATCGAGTGGGATGCATATAATAAATTTTTTCATATGAAAAGTTATGGGGAGATACTGTAAACATACTGTTGTGATACTGTTAAGCATATGAAATTATAGCAAGTTGAATTTTCATACATCTTCCCATAAAAAGTTTAACAGATGCAGAGATACCAAGGGGGGTTTTT
>NW_016161356.1:41167-41903 GCF_001687245.7 Rhagoletis zephyria
CATTTGCTAAATGCTATAGCATGAACGCTCTTCGAAAACATATGTTCGAAAGTGCTAAATGTTGCATTTTAAATGCAGCAAAAACGCTGCATAAACCGGACTGCTATTGGAACAGACTATTTGACTTCGCACCCTCAAACATCGTATATACTTACAAGTATGGAATCCTATGCCCCTTTTTGTCTATTCTCTTTCTAACAGTGGACGTGCCTGCCAAACAGCGGACGTGCCTGCCAAACTGAGAAGCATGATGGCGGCAGTGTTTGACAGGCACGTTCGACGATGCGAACGGCAATGGAAGGTAAAAAATGGAAGATGGATGACATGAGAATGAAAGAATTATGAAGTAGCAGAATGTCGAACCAAAACGAATTTCAAAATTCTGACAATGCGAATGACGTCAAAATAAAAGAAATGCAAAATAGTGAAATGTCGAAACAGAAGAAATAGATGACAGGCACGTGTTCAAGGGTTTCGTGCAACAAAAAAGGTTGTTGTGTTGCGCCATTCAATATTTAATACCTTTTTTAATGTGGTAACATTTACTACTATATTTCGCATCACGCTATAAGATTTACTTATAAAAACGGTATACTAATGGCCTTATTCATAAAAAATAAAGAAGGATTCCAGGAGCTATATAAAGTGTTTTGATTTATAAAACAGTTACAGTCTTCTTTATTTTTTATGAACTTGGGTGTAATCAGTGTAACTCTCTTTAAGGTATTAACATCTC
>NW_016161356.1:44188-46432 GCF_001687245.7 Rhagoletis zephyria
GCTTGTGTTTAGTATTCACGATGTTAGAACTGCATGAAATTAATAAAATTTTTTTAAAATTAGTGTCTAGCCGCCAAAATGTAAGAAAACATATACAAAATCATAAATTTTTCACAATTTTCTAACACTTCGCTACACCATCGAAAGCAAAATTCTGTTCGACAGAAAATTCGATACTCAACGAAAATTTCGACACGCTTGCATAGCTCATAATACGAATTTCACTTTCGATCTTCGATAGCCAGCGAAGATCGAAAATCGAATGCAGCTCATAATAAGGGCCAGTATTCGGTTACATTTTGCGCACAAATATAGTAGATGATATACAAACGCATTTTATCTGATGGCAGTTCCCATTTCCAAAACTAGTCATTCCGATTAAGTTCACAAATATTTGAATTTTTTGGTGTGCCTAAAAGAATAGGTTCGTTAAATTTAGAATCTAGCACCACCGTAAGTTTAAAATTTAGCACCACCTATTTATATATATTTGTTGTGGTATCGTCCACTAAATACATAAAATCCAAAAGCAAAAGTCTTGTCGACTTTGTAAATTGCATACGCCGGCTGCTGCATTGGAAATCAATTTAAAAAAATGGTTGAATTTATAATATTTTTAGAAAACATCGCACAAAATATCCTAATTCATCAGACAACGAACACGAAATTGAAATTGAAAAGGAAAACAATGACATAAAAATCACGTACATTGTTGCATTTTTGCGTAAACACGTAAAATTTAATAAAATTTTAAATTATCTCCCGAAACACGTTTATTAATATTTTTTTATAGAAAATAAAAGAATAAGCATACATTTTGGCATTTTTATTTTCATTATTTTAAAGAAATAAACTTGTGTAATAAATTTTGTGCAAATGTGTTCCAAATTTTTTTTCCAAATTGGGAGTGGAACCCTGCGTGGAGAATGAAGGAATAAGAAATCAGGTGATCTCAGCTGTTTTCAAATGTAAACAAACAAAATGGCGCTTTCCATACTTGTAAGCCTCTACAATGCCCTCAAACATAAACAAACAACTCAATGAATACCAATTCAGGAAAAGCAAACGGTTGGAAGCTTCGCAAGGAAAACAAAAACGGTGTTATTCAAATTAAAGAAGATATGTACAAATATGTATGTGTTACTCAAAGAAGTATTCGTTTAGTTTTTTCACGATATTTAAAAGGTCTTCCATTAAGGGTATTCATCAAACCTTATAAATGCATTGTAAACCGTATAAACTTTTAATTGTGTAAACCTTATAAATCTTCTTTTTTGGCGCTGTAACCGCCTAAGCGATTTTGGCAGAGTTCAGCAAAGCACGCCAGTCGTTTCTCCTGACGCCAAGTGAAGCCAAGTCCATCTCCACCTGATCTTTCCATCGCCACAGGGACGACAACGTTAGGGCTGTGGGGTTTTCCGAAGTTGGGCTATTGTTTTTCTGGTCTCCCGAGGCAGATATAGCTCCGTCGCGTCAATGTCCGGTGTTTGTGTGCCTAGAACGGTATTCACAGGTCTTTAGTCTACATAACTCGAGACTGCGTCCCTGTGAATGCCGTTAAGGGCCTGTCTGTAAGCTGACGGGTCCATAGGCTGTTTAATGAACCTCTGGACTTCGTCCGACGTGCCTCGTGGGGGGCTCCTGTGCAAGCAGCTGTCTATTTGGGTGGCCACATCTGTGGCTCCCAACCAGAAACTGCTTGCAGAGCATCGTGTTATGCACCCTAATCGGGAGCATTTTCGCCTCATCGTGGAGGTGGTGTTCTGGTGACATCAGGAGGCATCCGGTCGCTGTCCTAAGTGCTGTGTTTTGTACCGTCTGTAGCTTCATCCACTGCGTCCTGCTAGTCCCCGGCGACCACACTGGTTCTGCGTAGTTTAAAACCGGCCGGCCTATTGCCTTGTATGCTGCCAGCAACGTTTCTTTGTCTTTGCCCCAAGTACTGCCTGCTAGCGACTTGAGGACCTTGTTGTGGCTCTGTACTTTATTGACAATAGCGGTTGCGTGCGCAGAGAAGGAGAGCAGACTGTCAAATGTTACTCCGAGTATTTTAGGATTATTCACCGTCGGAATTGGTGTGTCATCGACGTGAATTCCTAGCGGTAGCCTGACCTCCTTCGTCCAGGTTGTGAACAGGGTCGCAGAGGATTTCGTAGGGGAGAGGGCTGGTACTTTGCAGTGAAGAAGCGAGAAAGTTCAGAGAGATACCCGTTTACTTTCGAACACAGGTCATCAATTCCATTC
>NW_016161356.1:52277-52424 GCF_001687245.7 Rhagoletis zephyria
ATTGGTGTGTCATCGACGTGAATTCCTAGCGGTAGCCTGACCTCCTTCGTCCAGGTTGTGAACAGGGTCGCAGAGGATTTCGTAGGGGAGAGGGCTGGTACTTTGCAGTGAAGAAGCGAGAAAGTTCAGAGAGATACCCGTTTACTT
>NW_016161357.1:0-22022 GCF_001687245.7 Rhagoletis zephyria
ATTTGAAGAATTTTTTTCTCTTCACTCTCTGGCGGCAACAATCGTCTGGCTCGATGGTGAATCTCTCTTCGAAACTGTATAGTATCCAATCAGTATCCAATATGCATAGACTTATTTCAGACGAACTACCTTAAATGCCTTATCAAGGAGCGCAACAGTTCTGGGTGGATGATTTAACGGAGGCCATTTCAGATTGACCCCTAGACAACTCAATTCTGGTGTCTCCGAATGAAGCTTTAACGCAGAGTAATATTGGTAAATCATATCTATTGGGCCAGTCGGAAAACAGTGGGCAGTTAGACAAGTTCAGTGGTGCAGCAGGTCGACGTAATCGGATATTCTCGACACTTTCTCTCACTGGACGTTTTTTTAGTAATAACTCGACTCCAGCGCCACCTGGCGGCTTCTTTTTGTAAAAGTATTGCGTTTACCATTACCAATGCATATCCCGAATATAAGCCAAATCGGATCATGCGTACAATTTTTAGTAATAACTCGACTTCAGCTACACCTGGCAGGTCAAATTGTGTGCTGAAACTATCTAGAGACCCACTCAAACACACTCAACGCCCCAGTTTCAAACAGTCCCACTTCTCTGCATGAGTATTTATGTCATTGCTTTCATAAATATCGATACCATGTTCGAGTATTTTAGCCCTTAAAAATTCTGCAGTAGGTGTGCGAAATTAAAAAAAAAATCGGTAAAGTCGTTCTCGAGCTTTGCGAATAGAAAAAACGGCTTTCAAAATATATGTATATTAGTATAGATAACTCGACTTCAGCGCTCCCTAGCTGAAAAATGTTTCGCCAAGATGTTTTCCTTTCTATTACCAATATATATATATAAAATATGACCGAAATCGGACGATAAATACAATTTTTAGTAATAAGTTTTTAGTAATAAGTCGATCCCAGCGCCACTTTTCGGGGTGTTCTCTCCGTAACATTTCTCCTCGGGCAGAGATAAACACAACTAAAAAATCCTTCTTGAGTTATGTGCTCATACATTTTACGTAACTTAGTTTCACATATATAGAGATATAGATATAAATTTTTACTTACGGTTAAGAGTGCATTTAATTGAATTAATTAAGGCATTTAACTTTCATACCCTGAATGCGTTGTAATATTTTAATCAGTATATATTTAAGTCCCAAAAAATTTAAGCGAGTGGCAACCCTATCAAAAAGTTTTAATTTTTACCACAAGCAGTGAAGGTTTCCTTCAAAATTTTATTTAAATCATTCCATTTGATGAATCATTATGGAAGATATGGCGCTTTATCGACCGGGTGCAGTGCTTTCAGCTTTTTAAAACCCAATTTTTTTTGGAAATACTTAAATTTGAACAACGTGAGTATTTTTCGCATGTGCGAGCATGAGCTTCTCCTCTTCAAAATGAGATATCATTTATTAAATTTGATAAAATATTAAAGGAGATATCGTTTGGTAACAGGAAAATACCTTCTAGAAATAAGTGTACATACATATATGTAGATTAATGCAATTAAATGCGCACAATGTATGTACATATACAAAATTCATGTAGGCGATAATTACAAAATATAAAACTCATATTAATAGCACTTTGTTGACACTTTTTCTTTGTAATTTACTCACCTCATTAAATATAGAATACGCCAAACACATTGACACCGGATGCAGCGGCTTGTAGTGATTACCGAATGTGTACATATACCAAAGTCCTGGCGCCGGAAATATCACCGTCAGCATATCACATATCGCCATGGCTGAAAATATGGGAAAAGTTTTCATGTATGAAAATAGATATATATATGTATGCATATAGATGTGTAATTAGTGAAAATATGATGGCAGTAGATATCAGTTTACAAATTACATATGACTACATATGTACATCTATAGATTTTAAAATATTTGCTTTTATCTTTTATGTATATTTGGCGTTGTTGGTCGCATAAGAAGTATGACCATTATAAAACGACAATATCTCTACTAATACTGTACAATAAAATCAAAGCTTTTCTAAAATAACGAGGTGTATACAACGGCTTCTGCCACATTACAGACTCTTCTGTGTCAGTAGTGTTTGTCCGATACCACCTTGTACGCGATGTTGAACTCATTAATAGTTACCAAGAGAATACTCGATGCTACTCAAAGTATTGCTCGAAAATACTCGACTCTACTCATGATACAAACAGGAAGGTAGTTTCAATAAACAACTTTTGACGGATAATACAATTTTTTGAAGTTCCCTAAATTGTGAGTATTATCAATGGCCTTACCACTTTGGTAATATTAAAACAATAAATCGGAGTATTTTCCTTCCCATATTTATACCAATGTAATAACATTTCAAATCAAACACCATTGTCACCGCTTGGTATGTTTTTTTGTACTTCCAGATAAGTTAGGCAACGTAAGTTTCGACTACATACATACAAAAAATACGCTTCTCTTCTCTTCTATTGGATCTTCACGGGGTCATCTTCAGGCCATTGACTATCTCCTGGACTCGGTTTTCTATCGAATTTGGAGGCTGCCACAAAAAGAAAGCGCGAAAGGTTGTGCTAGGTTTTTTTATGGAACACCTGGGGCAAGGGATAAGCTAAAAGATCGTGTAATAGTTCTTTCTGCACATTTCGATGCATCCTAATTGGAGCAAGATTCACTGAGAGTGATCCAGCGATCTAAAAAAATTGAAACGCGTTCGCTCTGAACGTGTGGTGGGTTGATATGCTTTAAAGGCGAATACCTTTGACATTAGCTTTTGAAATCTATCTGCCCTTCAAGCAGAGTTTTTGAGAACAAAATTTGTTTAACCTTAAGTGTCCAGATTTAAAACCGTTCAGTGAAAAAAAACGTCCGCTTCTAACTAGAATAGACTTCTCTTCAATATCTATATTCAAGCAAACTGCAGTCCTGAGAGAGGCTTGCAACGTTGACTTGTTCACGATAGCTTCTACACAAAGAAGCCTAACTAAAACCAGTTCTCTTGGGAAGAAGGGGACTTTTTGATTCCTTGAACAAGGAGATCTGCTTTATCAAAAGGTTCCTAGTAAAAGTCACAAATCGAGAAAACTGAACAAACGAGCGCACCGCCATTGATAGTAGATGCGTACATACATACATGGTATGCAGACGGCTTAGAGATGAGGCATACGTGAATCGGGGCGTATAATGATTTACATAACACTCATACGCCCTGCAGAACGCCATATGAAGAGAACGGTATGGCTAAAGTTGCCTGAAATAGGTTTCAACTTCGGAATATAGTCGGTAGCGGTGCGAATGGAGCGCTAATAACATTAACAACAACAACAAGTACGTAATAAAAAAATCAGCCTTTCCATGATAAGCTATTAATTTAGTTTGGTGTATGTACAATGTATACATATTGCACACCATCTTAAAAAGAGGCGCAACTCAAAAAAATTTAGGTCGAATTTTTTTTTGCAAAAATGGATTCGTAGGATTTATCTGCAATTAATGTTTGTAAGTACTTTTTTTCTTCATAATTATATTCTCTAATTATAAAACTACTGTTATGCCAGTTTTTGTATTAATTGTATTAAATCTGTACTATACACAAGCAGTCGTATTTTCAGATCTGATTTTTGAGCTGTGCCTCTTTTGAGGGATGGTGTGCGATATGTGCATTTGTTTTATGTATATTACGGATAGCAAGGAAACGTGATACCATCATTTACATACACATAAAGAGTGATTGGCAATTTGTGCTCAGCTGATTGCTGAGTCTGAAAGTGTGTGCTCCACTTAACTGTACACGTGTGTGTGTGTGTTAAAGAGTATGCAGTCTGGCTTGAAAGTTTGGTTGCGCGGAAATTTAAAACCACTCATTACATTTTCATATATGGCCATAAAGAAATGTATGTAGTTTATGCCAATTAGCTTTAGAGAGATAGGAAATTTGTAGGCAACAAACCTCATTGGCTTTTTAAGTTAAACCCTTATTAAACTTTGTACATTTTAACTTTATCGCTTGAAAATTTCA
This sequence comes from Rhagoletis zephyria, assembly GCF_001687245.7. NCBI lineage: Eukaryota > Metazoa > Arthropoda > Insecta > Diptera > Tephritidae > Rhagoletis > Rhagoletis zephyria. Next base: position 4,000 of record NW_016161357.1, read on the forward strand.
TCGCAAATTTTGTGCAGCTTATTATTTGCACACCAGAGCACATCATTCATTACACACTTGTTTTTATTTTAATTTTAATAGCACATTTTATATACCACAACTCTCTCTACTAACTGAGAGCAGCACAGCGTGAAAAGTGCTTCTAAGTAGTACCTCTTCAAATTGCAAATAGTTTAATGGCAGTTTCCGAGTAAATACTCTGGAACATGTATGAATTTTAATCACAAGTGTGAATTTTAATTACACGAGTAAATGCTTAATTATTTTAACGCATGCTCTCCACTTGCATCACTGCGCATATTTCTAGTGCCTTTTCTATGCCTTCTTGCTTAGTTCATATTTTGTTAGTGTAAATTTGCTTTTGCCGAGCTTGCTAAGTAAATCTGACAAATTCTAGTAGTTAATTAAAGTTGGCACCAAATACAACATATCTGCGAAATTTGAAAAGTGTGCCACCAAGCTAAAAAATATATATCGCAACAATTTTGTAATTTTAATGTAATGTAATGAAAAAAATCACATTGACTATAATATGACGATGATTTGCTAAACAAAAATCCTAATTTTAAAATTTTTATTGGCACAATCGAAATTCGTTCTAAAATTCTTATATACAGATGAGTGCAACTAATTAGCAACGTAATTCAAAACGATATTGCTTGCAAATTATGTTTATTTATTTATTTTTAATAATTTTCACTTAAAATATATTTGAATCTATTTCAGAAACAACAATAACAAAAGTTGCAAAGCTTGCACAAATTGCAAAAAAATTAATCACACTTCAAAAAATTGTCATCAAAATTTCAAAATTTTTAATTAGAATATTTAGAAAATTTTCGGGTATGCAGTTTTGTAGCCCATTCAATTTTAGTATAATAAAGTGCCAGTTTCAAGTCGCTAAAAATTACCGTTGATTTTTTAGAATTTTTTTTGTGGAGGGTGTTGCGCATTTTCTTCCATATAACACATGATCAAAATATTTTTTTACATGGAAAAAAATCCAATTAAAAATTTTAAAATTTTGATGACAATTTTTTGAAGTTTGATTAATTTTTTTGCAATTTGTGCAAGCTTTGCAACTTTTGTTATTGTGGTTTCTGATATAGATTGAATTATATTTTAAATGAAAATTACTAAAAATAAATAAATAAACATAACTTGCAAGCAATATCGTTTTGAATTTCGTTGCTAATTAGTTGCACGCATCTGTATATAGATGAAGAAATTGATATATATGTATATTCTTGAAGAATGCTGTACGCAAATATACCATGGCAATATTTAATTAAGTAAACGCGTTAGCTGCCTGTGTATGATGCTGCGGGGCGTATACTTTACATACACAATCACGGGTCAGTGATTACATTGTTGTAGATCTGCCACTTTTTTGAGCATCTACCACATCTACCACACAAGGTCTGAAATCTACCACATATTCGCGTTTTGAGTAGTTTTATTTTTGCTCAACATAATTTTCTTAATTTTAAGAGCAGAAATTGTCCAACACTAAACACTAACAACAGGCAGAATGGGAGGATAAAATAAGCTGTAAAAGAGTAAATTTTCTCCATATTCAATTTTTCGACATCAAACGAGGTTTTATTGTGTTAAATTGCAAAATATATGATTTATAAAAAGAATTAATTGCGAAAATAATAAAAACCGGCGATTTTTGTGAAATGATTAGCGAATTTCAGTGCATCTCAAATTTCTAAAGCGTTGTTTACTTTTACTTGAGAATTGCCAAAATCGGCAAATCCCAAGTAGCATTTCTGGAACGAGCCACATTTGTTCGCTACATCGTGATGTGATAAAAAGAAAAGCTGGCAGTACTTCGCAAGGTTGCAGAAATCTTTCAAAATATGTTCGAAACTGTCAAGGAAAAAAATTGCCAAAACTCAACGCAATTTTTATCAACTTCAATCTTGCACTTTATTATACTAAAATTAATTTTGTTTTAGATTATAATTAAAATGTTAGCAATTTAGGTGAAACCTTGCAGATTTTTTTTTTTAATTTTTGTACAAAGTTTGATCCAAAATCTAAGATTTATCAAATTTTTTTGAAATCTACCACATTTTTTTCCAGATTCTACCACACAATTTTTTTTTTTAAGTCCGATCACTGTCACGGGTATATGTATGAGAACGAGTGGTTACTTTGACTTTTTTAGTATATTTTTCAAGTTTTCATTTAAATACAATTTCGCAATGAAATATTTTTTATGCAAAACAAGCGATAATGCACTGTCTAAGGTAAGTGTGCCATCATTTTCTACCAAAAACACGTTTTTGTCGAAAAATCTAACAAGTCGTGGTAATTTAAAAATTGGACATAAATTTACGGCCACTTGAAAACTGTGCATCAAATTTGATAACTAGAAAAACTTGGACATAAATCTTCATTCATAAGTTGGTTATTAAGGTGTCAAATTTAAGGGTTAGGGCTGTAGATGTGCAAAAAGGTTTTACTTTTTCGAAAGAGTTGCCTTTTAAAAAATTCAAGTAAAATTATTTAAAAGTCAATTAGAACAATATGAGTATCATTGGAAATGGAAATTTAGGAAATCAGATAAGTGAAATATTTATTAAAACATGGTTGTAGGACGACAGCGGTTTAAGTAGGCTTTAGTTTGGAAATATTTTGAAGGCGGTTGCCACCTATTTTAAAACTCGAATTTAGTTAACCTATACACAAGGAAGCATAAATACATATCAAACGAAAGCGTGTTAAGAAACCTTTAGTTTGAACACTTAGAATATTAATGAGGTGTTGAGAGAGTTTAAAAAGTTTATTTCTAATTACTTAATAAGTTAAATTAATTTTAAGATATTGATATAAATCGAAATTTGTTTGGAAAATCAAGTTCTACTTAAATTATAAGTTAATTAAATTATGTTCACAATGTCAGATGGAGAATATTTAAAAAGCTTTAAGGTTGAAACTACTTGCGAGAAGTCTTTAAAAAGGGTTGCCCAATGTTTAAAACTGAAATTTGAATTATTTAATAAGTTAGATGAATTACTAAAAGATGGGTTTGGGTAAATTGAGCCAATTAGAAAAATTAAATTTGCATCGCAATTTTAATGTCGGACGAAAGAAGAAGGTTTTAGTTTGAAAATATTTTGAAGTTGGCTGCCACCTCTTTGAAATATCGAGTTTACTTGTCTTATACAGAAGGTATGTCAAATAGATATTAAAATATGTGTGTCAAACGAAATCTTTAGCTTATGAATCTGACTAACATTTGGAATAGTTTTTAAGTTTTTAAAATTCAATTTTGGGCGTTTTAACGCCATGCGGGCTCACTAGTTTTTTCTAAAGTCTCATCGTCTTCAAAGTAAAACCGACATTCTGACTCTGTGGTCACGCCTATTCGTGTACATGAAAACGTCATCAATCTGGTCAAGCATAGAGTAACCTGATATCAGTTCCAATTAATCGAATAATATGCTTCCTTTCAAAAGTGTAGTCGATGAACATGTTCCTCCTACGGCTCCCTACTGTCGCGTAGTAGCTAATGCGTTCTAATATGTCCGCTCAATAATTAGGGCTTTCTACTGAAGTAATACATTTTCACAAAAAAATACAAACTTTTCCTTGCTCTTGTTTCACGCTGTTGTTGCCTATGCCAATAGGGCCTAAACTTCAAACATATCACAGGCATAACAAATCTGCGGCATTTCACACGAATATGTAGTAGTTCAATAAAGCCATTTGTCATTTTTCACACGCCTACGTGCCGAAATCTAATTAAAGATGGGTATAATTTCAAATTCATATTTTCATAGAAAACGTAAATGAAAATGATCCAGCAGCGTATGAAATGGCGGATGCAAGGGCATTAAATGAGATGAAGGGCCGACTGTGCGACCAACAGCTGCTGCTGCTACCTAAATTGCCAATAATATCGATTTCATTTTAATATGTGTTTACACTTGCAATATGTTTGTGTAGAGCTACATATGTGTATGTGCTGTCACTTAGAAATTTGTTTACTGTTTACATTTCACAACGCATGCATGCCGCCTCTGGCGCCTCCTCTTGCTGACGCCACATAGCGACATTGCGCCACCAGGGCGTATACTTAATATTGAAATTAATGTTGTCGTTGCTTTCGCGCGTGTTTACATCAAGGATCAGGCGTTCAAATCATTTTGTATTACCCATATGTGTGTATATGGAGACAAATATCAGTGTGGATATGTATGTACATATGTGACAGTGCATATAAGCAAGTATATACATAAGTACATTAGGGTGGCCCTTAATATATCAACATAATGGGACCCTTCTTTATTTCGTTTTACATACAAAATGAAAACTTCTGGAAAAATTAAAGAATTATCAGATTTTAAGTTAAGATTTTGACGAATTTGTCGTTAAAAAAAAAAATATATATATATATATTTAAATGTGTTAAAAAAGTTCGAAATTTTTACGAAAGTTTGTTGATTGTTTTTTTAATATTGCAGTTCTGTTAATGAATGAACTATATATTTTTTTGATAAAAAACAGACAAAATTAAGTAATATCAAAAATTATATGTTAGAACTTTTCAAAATATGGTGCGACTACAATTTTTTTAACAACTGTATTTAAAAGTCCATGCTCTACTCGCAACGTCTGAGGCTTTTCCCATTGATCTCAAACTTCATATGTGATAGTTTTTCGAATAATCTCTGATTTCTAAAAATAAAGTTTATTTATTTCCCAGACTTTTGAAGATTTGCGCGAATTTTTTCGTGACTTTTCAAGATTTGTCCGCATTTTTCGGGTTTTTTCGAATTCTAGTTTTCAGTATTTTTTTTTTTTTTTTAAGAACTGTTGCTAGTAGTTTGTCACTTTTCTGGATTTTAACGCGCTTAAATTTTTTTTGGGATATTTATGAAATTTTAAGAGATTTTTTAGAATTTTACGGAATTTTTCAGAAAATTATATATTATTAATTAAATTATTATTTTTAAATTATTATTTTAAATTAATATATTTACGTCCAACAATTTTATTGAGCTTGGGGTTGTTTTTAATGAAAGTTTTTTGTAGAAAAATAACAATAATTTACATAAGATAGAAATTATAGCTGCTATATATATTCCGGATTTAACCACAGCTCCTCATCAAATGTTTTCATATAGTTCACGTCTAGACCACTGGCTCTGTAAGCCGGCGTTCCTGGCTCGAATACCAGTAAACTCGATGAAGAAATGTGACGAGGATGTGGTGATCTCCGAAAAAGCATCTATAATAGCTACCATGTGTGTTTTAAATAAAACGGCTTGATAAAATTGTGGAATACAAATTGTTATTAGGCCAAAAACTAATTTAAAAAAAAAAAACGTAAGTCATCAATACTGTTATTTTGCAATTTTTTGGATTCCATTGAAGTTTTAGATGCATTTTTTAGTATTTTTTTTGTGATTGTGCAATATTTGTTTTAACTTTTCGGGACCCTTCCAAATAGGGTGACCAGATGACAGGACAGGACACTGCATTTTTGAAAGATAGCACAATCACTTTCTTTTCCATGAGACTTGAGTTTTGAAATGATTGTTTTTATGCTCAATGGTAAGAATTGACAGTTCTCAGTTGAGAGTGGTGGGATGTAGGCAATTGCAAGCGAGGCTGTGAAAATCTTTTTCAAGGTCACCAACAAAAGCCGCTCACTTTCTTAAAGTACAATATATTTCTCATTTTTTTTTACTTTTTGTTTTTTTTTTGAACATTATGGATTTGTAAAGATTTTCTGAGATTTTTCGTAACCTTTTTGTTATATTTTTCGGGATTTGTAGTGAATATTCGAAACTTGTTGTTGCTTTTTAAAATTTTTCGGGACACTTCAGGATTTTTACCGAGAGGGCAAACAGAAATGGGAAACAATTTTGGTGCAGCAAATATTAAATCTGTTTTTGGTAGGCCTTTTGGTGCTGATTAAGAATCCGTAAGTGCAAAGTTTCCATCAGCTCAAGATTTTGAGAAAAACGAGGTCAAAATGTAAAAAAATTGCAAGAAACAAAAAGTGATAGAACCTTCTACTTGCGCTTAAATTAAATCTAGAGCTTTGCACCTTGACCTGATAGTCACTTAAAATCACGAATTTTAGTCGAAAGTTCAAACCTTTATTTAAGGCTAAGTGGAAGGTTCTATAAGTTTTTGTTTCTTTGCTAGGGCTTCTCAAAAAAATCTTTTTTTTACATTTTGAACTCGGCTGATGGAAACTATTTGCTTACGGATTCTTGCCGCACCAATTTCTGTGTTGCCCTATGATACTCATGATCTTGCCGTTTTTCGGAATTTTGGGGGAAAGTTGTAACGAAAAAGTGCATTTTGCTCTTTTAGAATGCCTAAAAAAAAAGTTAAAAACTACTGATTATTTTCTGCTGAAAACAATATCGTGTCTTTCTCTTTTTCATTAAAAACTTAATAGCAAAAACTAGACAGCATTTTTTGTTTGAAATTATTAATAAAATAACAAAACTATTTTGCTTTTACAACACTTACCCATTAGCACGAAATTTGTTGGCGTCGCCAAATGTTTCTTGCTCAATACCAACACTATCAGCGAATTCGCAGCAACCGTAATGATCAACAGAAAGGGCATACAATACCCATATAAAGGCATGCCATATTCCAGCGCGTTATCACAAGTCACATTCCAATATGACCAGTTGGAGACTATATCGAAGGATTCACAGGGCGGCAGATAGTCATAATAATCGCTCGAATTCTGATCGAACAATTGTGTGTCATTGTAGTCATTCGTGCTATCTATAGCCGCTAACATAGCCGCACTTAGGCCACTATAACTGCCAGCAATTGTTGCAGGGCTGTCGCTCCACTCCAAGGCATCATCACCGCTACTGCCGCCAACATCATCACGCGGGTAGAAAGCTGCTATCGCTGTAGTCGGTATCGATGTCGATGTCGGCGTAACTCCACTGCTATAGAACGCTGTCGTAAATGTGGAATTGAAATTACCCGTTTGCTGGATGGGTGCCATAATCGTGGCTGCGACTTCCGTGTCGGTTACAAGACTTGCGTGTGTTGTGTTATGTTGTTGTGCCAGCTGTGCAGCAGTCATATTTTGTCACAATCTATCGAATAAGTACAGTTCTTCCGCCTGTACGCCGTTGTTTTACGCGCTCAATTTGCCTGGGCAAAAATGTCTTTAAAGGGCGAAGCGCGTGGTAGCCTATGCTATATTTGTTTTGTTTTTGTTCTGACTTGGTTGCGGTTTGTAAGCAATGGGATAAAAGGGGTTCCCCAAATGTCTTATGGAAATATCTACGTCTAGTTATTTGAATCTGTTCGTTGCACTTGTGGCTTGGTTTTGAATTTTTTCTCTTTTGCCATTTTAGTGGTTGGTTTTATATTCTTACAAGTTAGTTTTTTCATTATTACATACTTTTAAATTGAAATCCTCTTAGTTCTTCAAAATACATATGCCTGCAAGTAAAAGAAAAATAATTGTTTTAAGACCAATTTGTATGACAACTATAAAGTTTTAATTTCAAAAAGGAATGCCTACATCTACTGCGTCTTCTAGTATGGCAATTTGGGGTATGCTATGCAGATTCCTAGGAGTAACATCAAAAGTACTTCTCCAAGAAAGAGAGGCGGGACTTTGTAGTACACCCTTATGAGACCTCTATAAAACCTATTATTCTTCACACTTAGGTCGAGGCCACGCAATGAGTGGCAAGTGGCTGAGTGGCTGAGTGGCTGAGCGGCTGAGCGGCGCCATACAAAAATGCCTCTCAGCCGCTCAGAAATGCCGCTCAGAGCATGGCCACTTCAATAGTATTTCATATGTTTTAATTAAGCGACTCAGCCGCTCAGCCGCTCGCCGCTCATTACGTAGCCTCGGCCTTAGAGTTTTGTGTTATCCAGGTATATGGGCATATATCAGGAACTTTTGGAGCTTTTGAATTTGGTGGTTATGCATAGTTTCGTAAATATATGGTCAATATATCTATCAGAAGAAAATATATTATAATAAGAATTATTGTAGTGTTTTATCCGATCTGAAACAATACCCGAATCCCAAAACTAGCTAAAATACCAGTGAGTCAAAGCCGTCACTGAGCACTGTTTTTTTTCTTTTGAACGGTGTATTTGCTTTACCGAATATTTTTGAACACTGATATTTTTTTTCTAATAATCTTAAATCTATTTGTATTATAAAAATATAGTACACGTAGGTGTACCGTTGATAGATTATGTTATAAAAATTTAACTAAGTTCTCCTAACTTTTCACGTATTTTTTACTGTTGTATTTTTGAAAATGGCATTATTTAATATTCTACATAATAATAATAATAATAACATCCTAACGGTTTTTACCCTCCATTCCCGCCCATCCGCACGAGGGGCGCAGTCCGCATGACGTACGGAACCAATATTTTAAATTTTTGTGCCGAGTCACGATAGGCAGGAGTTTGTTAAGTGTCGAGATCTAAAACTGTTCAGCTACAGAACTAAATTCATCAGCTGATTTTATGTATTTATGTCAATAATTCACTTATTGAGAGAGGAGAGTATCGCTTTCTTAATGCTGAAAAGCGGATCTGATATATCAAACGTGCTGGAATGAGAGTTAAAATCCTGGCATAAGCAACGGAGTGGGTCGTGCAATTCAAAATTGGTTTTACAAGCTTTCAGAAATATGGGACAAAAGTGTCTTGATACGCGTGACGGAACATTAAAGCTTACATCAGCCAGAAGAGACGGACTTGAAATTGAGCCTGTCAGTAATTTAACCATAAAAATTATACCAAGCATTTCCCTGCGACTGGCAAGTGTAGGAAGGTTAATAAGTTTTAAGCGACTCGTATAAGGTGGAAGACTATATTGAGAATCCCATCGGAAATTTCTTAAAGCAAAAAGTAGGAATTGTTTTTGAATTGATTCTATCTTGTCTGAGTAAATTTGATACCTTGGATTCCAAACCACCGAGCCGTATTCCAGAATCGGCCTAACTAATGTTGTAAACAGGGTTTTAGTGATATACGGGTCACTAAATTCTTTTGACCATCGTTTCACAAATGCAAGTACACCTTTAGCCTTGTTGACTGTCACATTAATGTGAAGATTAAAATTAAGCTTAGGATCCATTGTGATACCAAGGTCCACAAAATTGTATACCTGTTCCAGGTTATGGTTACCTATTATATAAGAAACTGGCAGAACAGCTCTTCGCGAGAAGCACATTACTTTACATTTCTTAAGATTTAGAGGCATAAGATTTACTTTACACCAGTAAGCCATGCTGTTTAAGTCTGATTGTAGCAAAGACCTTTCTTCAATTGAAACGTACGATTTATAAAGTTTTACATCATCTGCATACATTAAAATTTTGGAGAATTTTATATCTGTAGAAATATCGTTTATAAAAAGCAAGAACAGAATCGGGCCTAGGTGGCTACCCTGAGGGACTCCTGAAGTAACATCAATGACGTCAGAGATAGTATTTTTAAACAATACCCTTTGTGATCTATCATAGAGGTATGAAGAGATCCAACGTAGAAAATTAGGTGGAAGACCAAGAAGATCAAGTTTATAGATGAGCAACGAGTGGCACACTTTGTCAAATGCTTTACTGAAATCAGTATATATAACATCAACAGTTTTGCTCTCACTAAATGCTTTTGAGATATAGGATGTTAATTCAAGTAAATTTGTAGAAGTTGATTTGCCCTTGCAAAATCCATGTTGACTGTATGAAATGCTTGAAGTGATAGAATGCGTCAACCGATTTGTTATAATTGCTTCAAATAATTTAGGAATTGCAGAAAGCTTAGCTATGCCCCGGTAGTTCTCCACTGAAGACCTGCTACCGCTTTTATGTAAGGGGGTTATGAACGATTCCTTCCATACAGTTGGAAAAACGCCCTCTTTAAGAGACAAATTAAATAAGGCTGTTAACGGCTCATAGAGATAATCAGCACAATTTCTAAGAAAACAAGTGGGGATCTGGTCAGGACCATAACTAAAAGACTGCTTTAAGGACTTCAGGTAAACTAAAACATCATCGGGAGATATTATAGGGTTATGTATTGAGTTAATTGGACTTAGTTTAAAAGGATTGTCAAAGTATGCTTGGGAGTTAGTGGAATAATTGGATTTAAAAAACTGAGCGAACATGTTAGAAATTGTTTGATTATGACCAGAGACGGTATTTTGATACTTCATGGCGGAAGGAAACCCCCGTATATACTCTTGAAAATGACACCTGAGTTGAATGTGTACCTATAATAGCACCAGAGTTATGAGTATTCGAAATTTAGTAACTGAAAGGAACCTCAAGAAAAAAAGTGTATTTTTCCGCTTGCACACTTGTTTATCGATAGGTGGATAGAGTTTTATGCTAGAAACTGATTGTTCGACATTTGTTTAATGTGTTCATAAATCGTTAAGTATATAAACAAATTTTAAGCCAGTTATCAAGGCGAAAGCTTTCAAATTTTATTCAATTAGATACACAGGACCACAAAAAACTCAATGGCAAGTTAATTTAACCAGACTAGATGTTACATATGTTTTTGGGGTCGCTGAACACGAATCTAAAGTCCATTTTGATCTATTACGTCAGAGTTTTTTTCTAACTTAACTTTTGCCATGTTTTTTGAGGCTAGAAAAAAATTCTGACGCGATTGAGCAAAACGGACTTCAGATTAGTGTTCAGCGACCCTAAAAACATTATGGAACACCTAATCTGGTCAAAATAACAACTCATAATTTTTTTTTTTGAGTTATGTGTTATTTATAATTTGTATAGTTTTTTACTATTCTTCTTTTACATTACCGAGCTTGAAAACTGAGTTTTCATTTTTTTACTAATGTTTCAAGGTTCAAAGAACAAGATGAGATCGGTTAGATGAGGTGCCACAATTTTTATTTTTTTTCAAATGTCGAAAATCAAAAGTTCCTGTGATATGCCCATAAACGAGTTCCATTTTTTTGTCCGCATGGCTCTATTGAACATCACTCGAATGCTCAGAGCTATTTTCGGCATATTATTCTATTTACACACATTATAAATTTACGCATTTATGCACAAATACTACATTAAAATGAACAACGTACAAATCGCCTTAAACTAATTATTCGCTATCTCATTTCACAGCTGGTGCAAAACTCAAATATCCAATTCATTCACCTATCAACCGCATTTCAATTCCATTCAAATTCACACAACGTGTTTGTAATTGCGCGATTCTCAGTAAATTATCTAATCCTTCTAATGCAGGTCGAGTAATTAGCAATCGAATTGGTTTGATATTTGACAGTCGACTAATAATGGAGGCATGATTGCACTTTTGCATTTTCCAATTTCATGCTTTTAATTATTAATTTGCACACTGCCAGGGAATGGCCAGTGTAAATTGAATGAGGTGAATAGCCCTGTGTGTAGGTGAAATGTAAAATTTTAATAAGGATTATTTACTGCTTTTGCGCTGCATACTACCACGAGTTATTGAATTGAACGGATTTATAAATGCAAATGGTTCCTATTGGGTTGTTCACAATTCGCTCCAAATTGTGTGTAGCCGTCTATATTTTGAAAAAGTTTTAGCATCAAACGGTGAGCACCCTTTTCTAGCACTTGCGACTATTTTTTATATATACATATGTCGCCTTTCATTTTGGTTATGAAAAAATTTAATTGGGTATAGGTTTTTGAGATCTCATGAAGGGAAGCAGTGTTTGCGGATTAAAGAATACTGATTCTCGGGGATGCTATTTCTATAAAATATATGGGAAATTTTGGGCTTTTAGAGCGACCTTAAAATATTTTTTTATTAAAGAAAAAACAGGCGTAATTTTTTTCGAAGTGAGACAATCCAAGTGGATGAGATCATTCGACTTTACTTTTCTCACATGCATCTGTTGATCACACGAATTTCTGATTTCTTGGTTGCTAGGATAAGCACTGTTTGCCCAAGATAAAGTTCCACGCTCAGCTGCTGTTAAACCTCAGAAAGCTTCTCGAGAGTTTTAATGAAATACGATCCTGAGTGATTAGGCCTTGACTTAGCAGAATTTTGGCAACTGAGAAGAAAATGTTGAGATTAGTCTGTCTGTCTGTCAGCGCAGAGAAGTGGCGCTGGGTTAGCTAAAAGAAGCTCATTTGGCCGCTTATGGCACACTACCGTGGCAACTTTTGGGCTTAAAGCCCATCTGCTCTGGAATGCACCGCAATTACGCCTACATTTTAGATCATTGTTTATGAAAATTAAATCAAGTAAGCGAATACGCGCATCATGGCAGCCATTCAAGCAGCATGCCTTGCCTAATACGGTAGACAAACGGGCTCGATTATTTGCATTACCAGCATTAATTTCCTTTAACTCATGCATTATCCTCTTTAAAATGAGCATAAGCAGCCGAACAAATGCACGAAATTTTTGGGAATTAACTCGGATCCGGGGAATTTTCGATGACAACACTGGTAAAAACGGCCAGTTGTTGTCTTTTGCACAAGTAAGCAAACGAAGCAGTCGAGTTTCGCGTACGCGGTAGCCGAGTGGTGAGAGTTGCGAGCTACAAGCCTGTAGCTACCAGGTTCGATACTCGGTTGGAGCGATTGCGGAAAGTTTTTTGTTTTTATTATTTATTTTATATTTTTTTATTTTATATTTTTTTATTTTATTTTATTTATATATTTAATTTTACTTTATTTTATTTTCATTTGCTTTATTTTATATCACATTTCTTATTTTACTATTAGTTAATTTTAATTTTTAAAGATGAATTTTGTTAAAAATTCAACAATAACTAACTGAAAGTAACGTAAAAAAAAATATAGAACTTAAAAAAAAAGTAATGAAAAGGAAATAAAAAAAGTATACTGACCGTGGGACTCGAACCCACAACCTTGCGGCTGGTTTATTCGCATTACTGCCGTCTGTAAGGGTAAAATTTTAATTTGCATTTATGCTTATTAATTCAAATTAATTTTCTCCGTCTGTCTACCATGTAATTCTCGTTAAAATTTTCTTGTCTCGGATTTATAAAGAGATCTTATAAAGCTATTTTTCTTTTTAAGATTTCAACGTAGACCACAGCAAAGATACTTTATTGATGAAGTAGGTCAGGTTATACTAGCTGACTATAAAAGGTCTTCTATAGACGAAGATAACATCCCTTGTGTAGCCAGGTATGTTTACGCCCCATGGGCATTTATTCAATGAAGAAGAATATTGCCATTAATATCGTTTGATTTCCTGAAAAAGGAATTGGTATATCCAGCTCTCATTCCTTCATAGTAATGGATCGCAATATAGCTTGGCGGTTTTAGCCTTTTTCTAGCTTTCTTACTGTCATAAAAACCGCCCGACTATCCATGTATTGGCCTTTTCTTTCATACGGCAAAGTATTGCCTTCTTTTTGCTCTCTTTGCACAAATACTAAGAAGAGGAGGAAAAAAGCTAAATATTTTGTAGAAACAAAAAACAGCTATATACAAATGCTTATTTTATTCAGTATCTCTGCCTATTTCTTTATTTCAAAGACCTCGACTTGATAGATACTGCGATCTGGTAGCTTAAAGGAGCTACGAATTTTCGGTTCGGTGCAGTATATTGCAGCTCCTATTCCTTCGTCCATTTTGGGTAAATACGCATTGTGTTGCCTTACGTCAAGTTCTGTTCAAGCTGCTAGAGACTTTTGGAAGCACAGATGCGGGATCACATTCGGTCAGTTAATATGATGTTTTCGCTAATTTGAATGTATTTGTGTTTCCATCTATGGCATCGGTCTACTTCATCTCAACTGGTCTATAGCCGTCAATCTATCTTGAAGACCGTGATAAAGACTATCTTAACTCGATGAACTATCGTGACCTTGTACTAACTCAGCTTTGTCAGACAACCTATCCTAACTCAGACGCGATCACTTTTTTAGTTTTCACTCGATGCCTTTACAGCTTTTAATAATAAAAAAAATTGTTTGGCCGAGTTTCTCCTCCAATTTGTGGCATTCGCCTTAATGTTGTAACGCAGCGAATTTGTCATGTGGATCTGGATCTTATAATTCTTCGATATTCAGACCAATTTCTTCCAAATCAGTTCTTCACTGCTTGCCTCGGCCTTGGTTTCTTGTCTCGCCAGTATCATAATACTGCAAAATTGTCTCTCATTGCCAATGCTCAGCATCAGTTTCGGTGTAGTGAATGGAGATAAGATAATTAGATATGTGAACTTCTTACCTCAAAGAGATTTCTGAAAACTAACATGATTGCATAGGCATATGTACATTAATGCAAATACATACGAGGAAATATGTTTTGGCTATGACTTATCTGGCAGAAAATATGTGGAAAATTGCTTTCAGCTGGTTTGTTGGTAATTAGTTTTAACTTTTCTTTGCAGCACATAATTTATTTCTATGTCACACATTCTGTGTAAACTTTCTGCACTTACATCCACACGCGACAATCAATGCCGAAAGCAACTTTCGCATATTTAAAGTTTTTTTCTCCATAGTTTTTGCAACATTAGAAAAACTATAAAAACTTTAGGGCATTAATAAAAACTTGGTGTGGCAGATTAACAACCCAAGTATTCGGAAAACATACGATTAAGCTTACTAAGCTTGCAGTGGCTTATAAGCCATATTTTCAAGTTTCTACCTAGCGGCTGTTTTTGCGCTTTGAGCTGCGGAAATTTCTTTTCAGCGCGACATACATAACTTGACAACACTCGAATGGCACGACCTGGAGAAACTATTCTTCACATGCTGGAAAAGCGTTTCTATTTGAATCGATAACATGTAGTCTGGCTTTGACGCATTCATATTCTACAAAAAAAAAAAAAACAAAAAAAAAGTTTTGGTACTCAAAGTTAATGGTGGCCAATTTTGTTCCCTTTACGATTTTGACTTTTACTCAAATGCCGTATGGCATATGTGCGTGGATGTATCTTCATTAGGGTAGTCCAAACAAGTAAATCGGAATTTGAATGCTCTCACTCCTTAGGATTGTACAATGCCGAGAATATATACCCTCATTTTTTTATTTTATAATCAAAAAATATTTAGAGATCGCTCAAAGCGCTCAAAGTTTTCCATGAATTTTATATGGGAGAAACCCACTTTCCGCAGAAATGGTATGGAATTCCTGAACATCAATACTTTTCGATCGGAAAACTCTGGTTATTTTCAGGAGCCTTTCAGTAGCAACACCCAATTTTTCATTTAACTATTTTTTAATAGTATTGACTTTTTCAGGGATTTTTGGTGGTTTTTGGCGGACCTATACAATATAGTTACTATGAAAAATTTGTTTAATAAACAATTGCGTATTATTACTGGAAATATTCTGCAGAGAAACAGAGTTTTCCGATTGAAAAATATTGATTTTCAAGAATTCTATACCATTTCTACGAAAAGCTGTTTTTACCATATAAAATACATGGACAACTTTGTGCGTTCTGAGCGACATCTAAGTATTTTTTGATTGCAAAATAAAGAAATAAGGGTACATTTTTTCTAGGGAGTGAGAGCGTGCAAATTCCGATTTTACTTTTTCACATGCATTTTTGGACCACCCTAATTTACGTACATGCGTACCCCTCATATGCACGCATACTGTAAGTGAATGCCGGAAGTTTGAACATTCAAAAACCATCCATACCTGCTGGCAATTCAATTAATCTTTTCGTAGTTATTTCCCTAACGCCAGGCTACTATGAAATTAAATCCGTTTGGCTAACTTTTGAGATAAATTTACATACTCATGCATGTATGTACCGTTGTCCGTATACATATAAGTATTCACAAAATACTGAAAATTGGAAATTTGCAAAACATTTTTTTTTTATCGGTTCAAACAAGAAAATACATGCAAATGTGATGTGTGCGCAAAAAAACAATTTTATAGAAGGAGAAATCCCATGCAAAGTTTTTACTTCACGCAACGCGAATAAGGCTGAGTTCTCTGACTATGACGAGGTACGAATAGCGATTACGTGGCTGTAAAACAATAAAGCTGCTGGAGCTGACAGCGTGCCAGCTGAGCGATTCAAGTACGGTGGCGAGGAGTTGATGCATACACCTTGGATCAACTACTATGCAGAATATGGTTAGAGGAACGCATGCCCGACGACTGGAATTTAAGAGTGTTCTGTCCAATTCACAAGAAAGGCGACCCGGCCGTTCGCGCCAACTACCGCGGGAACAGCCTTCTAAGCATAGGTTACAAGGTCTTATCGAGCAAATTATGTGAAAGACAGAAGCCCACCGTTAACAAACTGATTGGGCCTTATCAGTGTGGCTTTAGATCTGGAAAATCCACCATAGACAAGGCATTTATAATGCGCCAAATCTTGAAAGGACCCGCGAGAAAAGGATCGACACTCAACACCTATTTTTTTACTTCGAAGCCGTTATCGATAGCATTAAAAGGACTTGGCTAAACACCGACCTGCTGCTGGTCGCAAAGGAAGAGGGAGGCCCCCACTGCGATGGAGAGACCACGTGGAGAAGGACTTGGCTTCACTTGGCATTACCAATTGGCGTCAGTTGGCACAGAAGAGAAACGATCGGCGTGTTTTGTTGAACTTGGCCAAATTCGCTTAGGCAGTTACAGCGCCAAATAAGAAGAAGAAGAAGCGACACCAAACTGGCAACAATACTTCTGACGTCCATAACACTATAATGAGAACAGCTAAGAGTGTCACTGGAAGTCGCGAATGTGAACTGTGGGTATAAATGTTGGTGAAAATTTTAACCAAAATGTTTACACTAAAAAATGGTGTGACGCAGTTGGTAGGATCCGCAAGGCTTTAGGTCTGCAAAAAGCCACGATTTTCGAAAAAAATTTTGTACACTTCATATATTTTTACTGAACTTCCAGTTAATTTGAGTGAGAAGATCGACGAAAAACACCAGGCTTTTTAATTGTATTTGTAAAACAAAAATAATATTTAGTTAATTACGTTGAATGACTGATATTATTTCGAATATTTATTTTTAAACAGCTTTGAAATTGACAATCACACTACCATAAGTCGATTAATTAATACGTGAAACAACAATGCAAAACAAAAGCAATAAAAACTATTTTATTTTACTTTCAACTCAAAGAACTTATTGAAGAAGTTACGTGCGTAAAATTTTCAACATCCAAGCAACAGATAAATTAAATTTTATTTACCACACATCAATTAAATTTGGCTGTTTGCGTCGTTTGAGCGCTTTCGAATTTCGAATGCATACATGCATACATATCTACATAGTTTAAGTACCAATTAATTTGGTGTATTTCAGTGTAAACAAAGTAAAAACGTAATTAACCCATTAAGTGGTTTTGTAAAAATTTTAAAAGTGCTCTCGCTTGGCCGTTGTAAATATTTGCTTTAGTTCTTGGGTGCGGGCATAAGTGCCCGTATTTACAGTTGCACTGCGGTACTTACTTATACAGATTATTTTGTACGCGCAGGTACACAGATATGTACATATGTATGTATGTATGTAAATATATGTATGTAGTACATATTGCTAGTTGCAATTTTCTAAATATAAATATTTGGTAAATATTGTTTGTTTATTTAAATCCGCATGCGATTCATTGTGAATTGCTTCCCACATCACTGTTTAATTTACTTAATTGTTATAAGGTGCAAACTATAAATTTTGCAATAATAATTTTTAATGGTAGGCAGTAATATATGTACAAAGCACTTTACTATGGTTTGAGTGTAGAAACTTGCCGCCCATTTTGAAACAAATTTAAAAAATATTTGTTACATCATTCGAACGCCTATAGCGGAATAACTAGATGGCATAGAACCGAAATGTATTTAACCAAGTGGTATTGAAGCCATCGACAAATAGGTCGACTTTAAAGCCGCTTTTGACAGCACTAAAAGGAGTTGCCTATACGCCGCTATGTCTGAATTTGGCATCCCCTCAAAACTCATACGGCTGTGTAAAATGACGTTGAGCAATACCACCAGCTCCGTCAGAATTGGAAAAGACCTCTCCGAGCCGTTCGCCACAAAACGGGGTTTCAGACAGG
>NW_016161357.1:26281-51180 GCF_001687245.7 Rhagoletis zephyria
GCAACTGGAAAACTGTAGCCGTTGTTGTAAACATACATAACTTCTCTTGTACAAGGCTAACTGCCTTGCATTGTACTACCATACCATACAACAACAACACCGGTTGTTTTGAGAAAGCAATAATATGACTTTGCAGTAGCAGCGTAGGAAGCCAGCCGTCAACAACTTGTAAATCATAAATACCACGGATATAATTCAAATCACTGACTCACTGACTCAATAATAAATTCGGAATTCAAAATAAATACTCTCAAAGCATACGCATAAGTACATACATACATAGCAAGTAAGTTTTTTGCTGCCAGTCCATTGACAATGGGTAGTTAGTGTAAACTGAATTGTGATTTATTTATGTCGAAGTATTTTCATTCATTCCATTTATTTGCTTTCAGTTCCGGTAATTTACTGCGCTATTTTGGAGAGCAGGCATCATCAACAGTTGCTGGTTGCGTATACGCAGTGTGGCACTGTGGCAACAAGAGATAATTTGTGCAATAAAAGTAGCATAATAAGGAAAGAAATTCTCACTAACCGTTACTTCTGTTGTATGCATTTAGTTTAACACTATAAGTGAAGTGATTTCTAGGAAAGAATTATGTGTTGCATAGTAGAGTGGAAATGGTATACAAATGCGGCTATCTGGCGATTCTTGGTAAGGTTCATAAATCGCTTTGAATATTTTTGAGAAGGTTAAAGAGATGTTAACAATATATTTGTGGGACTCCGGGGGCTTGTGAAATCGACGCCATTTTGGAAAGACGGGGTGGAAAATTTTGTGTTCGTTTCTTAAAATTTCACACTCTTGTAATTCACATTTTCTGCACTTTGAAGCTTTGTTAGGGGAGATGGTTGCCCTGAAAATCAGGAAACGGACAAGCAGACAAAAACATGCCCTTTTACAGGGTTCAGTGTAACATCAAATACATTTCGCACTGTGAAAGTGCAACATTTTTGGGTAGAAATGATCTCACCATAAAAAACATACTTTTTCTTGCCAAAAAAAAAAAAAAAATTTTTGTTTACGGCGTTTTCTTTAGCGTCATTGTTTTTGCATGGTAATAAAAATGTGGTGACAAAAATTTTTTTTTTCACCTTTGACAGTCGATTGTCTAGAAAATAAAGCATAAAAGAATCGAGTAGCTTTAAGCATTACGGCCATTGCATACTGTTTGGAAAGTGAGTAGGTCACGCGTGCTGTACTGAATGTGACGCTGCACGATTTAGGGGCTCTTTTTTTGCCGCCAATGTACATATATACGTATGTGTGTATATGTATATACCCAGGCAGCATTTTCTATTGCCGAAGTAAATAATTCGACACGACATTTCTGCGAAAATCATCGCCGATGATATCGCTTTTTTCGAATTCTTAACCGCCCTGGGTAAGAACTGTTCCACCAATACTTCGAATCCGCAAAGCTTATATGTATATGAATTTATTTTCATAAACAAAAAAAAAAATAATCGCATATGAAGTTCACTGACGGGGCATTCTAAAGTGACGGGTGGGACATTTTAACTCGTTTTCGCTCAAACTTTTAGTAAATTCCCTTTAACCGTTGATTTGACAAGTGTCAAACTGTTCACACTTGAAGTCAGATATCAGTTTATTACGAAACTAATTAAGTATAAAATTTAATTATAAAATTAGCACAGAAATGGGACAATGATGACACCCGCTTCTCTGAATTGCTGGATTCGTTTCCCAATATAAAGAAACTATAAATATTTCGTTCATGTCGGCCTTCTCTAATATAATTAGTAGAATGTTATGTACAATTTTATGCTTTAATGGCATTATCATATTTTAAAATTAAAAAAAAAAAAAAATAGTTTTGCTTGTGACGGGTGGAACAAGACTTTGTGATGGGTGGGACGAGTCACCTTTGAGGACACATAGTTCGTGAGCAAAATAAACTTAAGAATTTGTATGTTACGTTTAAAAAAAATACATATTTTGCTGTGACGGGTGGGACATCCAGTGAGCATTTTTTTGAATATTTTTCTAATATATGAACACCATTTTAAAGCTCATAAATTGTTCTCTCTCGTTTTGGATAATTATTTTTTGCATTGCCACCTTTAGTAGTTGATGAATGTCTTGAAAACTTGATGCAAACATATTGCAGTATATTATATATGCATTTTTAACAATAAAGTAGAGATGGATATAAATTTATTTCTAAAGATTTATTGTACCTCCTGTACTTTTTTTTACAGATTTAAACACAATTTATGCATTTTTTTTTTATCTGAGGTGTCGTCTTCGCTGGAATGGCCCTGGTTTTAAAACGACACGCATAGGTGTTAATTGGAGTTATTAAAGCCGCCACTTCAACCAGCGAACCAACGATGTTCATATTTCTTCCTCATATTTTCATCTTTCAAATTCCTTTCCATCGCCGCTATTTGAACAAAATAATTTCTTTGATGTTGTTGGGCGCAGAAATTGAACTATGGACCAACCGAGTGACAGTATGCACTTCTAAACACGCGGTTACCGCGGCAAAAGCACTACTGAAAATACTGAAAGTATTTAAAAAGTTTAAAAACAAACGTGAATTTTTCACTGATTTTTATTCGTTTTACATTGGGTCTAAAAAAAAAACTTTGAATTCATTTTGCTTTGCTATTTTTTAAATAAAAACTATATTTACTGTTATTAGTTTTGTTGTAAGTTTTCGTCATGAATACCAACATGGACATTTTCACTGAGGAGAACTATGTAAAATAAAACTGGTTTATCCGGATCTTTCTTAAAGTCAGAATCTGGAACCGGTCTTTTTCAAATTGCAATTTTTCTAACAACTCGAAGCCCGGATTTGTACAAAAGGCAAATAATCGAACACCCTAGTATGTGCATATGTATATATAAATATTATGACATAATACTAGAGCAATTTATCAATGCTTTCTTCGAAAAAAAAAAATTTCGTAAAATCAGTGCAAAACAACTCGCGAAAGAGCGGCGGAAATAATTTAACTACATAAATTCCCGTTAAAAATCCATTTAAATACCTAGCAACGAAATGTGAATAACACAAGCTTGATTTATAAATGAAATCACCCACCTACAATGGTGGCTATAAATAAAACGTAAATATTTGTGCTTATGTAAATACTTATGTATATATGTACATAAATATCTCCCCAAGAATAAAAACATGATAAACAAACCGGTATTTGGTTTCAAACGAGCATATAGCATCAAATTGTTACCATTTGCTTTGCAGGTCTCTTCTAAATTGCAGCTTACACAAAAATCGACATTGGTCTATTTATTTAGAAAACATTGTGACTTTTTATTTCCGCCAACTTTGGCCATAACTCAAAATGCAACAGCAGCTGAAATATGCCATGTACATAAATGCTACAGTACTACTACACCCGATTTAATGTATTTTTGTGTATATTTGTGTGCTGGTGTGTGCATACGAGATTGCTTAATTCAAACTAAGCTTGTTAAAACTTTTTGAAGGCATACATATGGCGTCTGCTCCGACTGTCATTAAAAGCCTTATGCTTAATCTACAAAAAAAAGAAGAAATTAAAAGCAAAAAAAGTTCACTGCCAGGAATTTAACGCCGTTGTGAATGCACAGAATTTCCTAGAAGCCAGCGCCTACATATGAATTCATGAGTTCATCGTTAAAATGTAACCTTTTTGTTTGCCAATGCGGCATCTACGAACATAAACACGCCTATCGAAACATCAAAACGCTTGGTTTTTTATGTCTTCATCATTTACTTTTTGCATGTTTTGCCGCAATTCTCAAGTGTCCTCGTCTAACTTGTGTCCGTGTAAGACACTCGCATAAGCAAACCCATTTCCAAGTACAAAATTCTCATCCTTCATATCCCTACACAGTCTATGTAAATACGTATGTAGTGTTTGCATTTACACTGATGGTCAGGCACAACTGATCACCACCACTATTTATTAAAAAATTAGCCATAATTTAAATAAATTTCTTTTACCACATGAATCGATTAAAAGGAAAAGGCATTTTACCGATATGACAAATCTGATGTACTTCAATAGATCTCCTTGAAACGAACCGAACTGCATCAAAACTCTCATATCGAAAAAATTCTTATTTACTCTCCTTTGTAATAAACCAACTCTCATATAGTTCATACTACATATAACCTTAACTAGTTACTTAAATCAAATTTTCAAATTCTGTATAAATTTAAAAAAAATGTATGAAATTTAAAAAAAAAAAAAAATTAAGAAAATTTCGACTGTGGATTTTTATATTTTATAGCCCATGTAATTTTGGCACAATAAAGTGCCAAACTTGCACTTGGTGGATTTTTGAGAGTAAAAAGCATGCGTTATATGGAAAAATTTGCGCAAGACCATCAGCAAAAAATTAAAAAAAAACAAGTAATTTTTAGCAAAAAAAAACCGACTTCAACTCTCATATAAAAAAAAAATGTATATATATATATATATATATATATAACATACAAAAAAAAAAAAATAAAAAAATATTCCGACGAACTGATAACCTCCTCCTTTTTTGGAAGTCGGTTAAAAATCAACTAGAATCTGGCTCAGTTCAAATTTGATCTTTATTATATTAAAACTGAGTGGGTTATAAAAGCGCATAGCCGAAATTTCGATGAAAATTTAATGATTTTTTCCAAATTTTGTACAGAGTTTGAAACTTTTATTTATATAGTTTTTATGAATTATATTGAATAAAAAACAAAGATTTCCTGATTTTACTTCATAACAAAAATAATGATGGTAAGTTATGCGTGACCGTCAGTGTATTGTATATAGAATTTTGGTGCTGTTACGCACAGTCGGGCTTCAGGTCCGGATTTAAGCACAGGCTACATAGGCGCTAGCCTAGGGGCCCGCGCCACATGAAAATGCTAGCAGAAAGTACAAAATTGTTTGAAATATACGAAAACGACTTGAATGACAATTAAGGGAATGATTTAACACACTTAAAAATTTGTGCATGCAGTTTCTACCAGACTATGAAAAAAATCAAGAAGTTTTATGCAAAGAATGTTGCTTTTGTTTAATTATAACATTAAAGATTGCTTCCCCAATATAGAAGTTGCATTAATAATGTACTTTTCTCTCATGGTCACCAACAGTTCAGCGGAAAGGTGATTTTCTAAACGTCCATGATGGAAAACAGGCTGAATTTGTTGGCTTTACTGACCATCGAAAATGACGTTTTGAGGAAAATAAGCCACGATTACGTTATCAAGGACGACTTTAAAAAGGTAGATGGGATGGATGGATGTTTACAACTTAAAAAAACAAAACTCAAATCTGGACGAGACCCCTGGCCGCCGGTTGCGTTTCTACTCCCAGAGGGGCCCGCTCCACGGCAAGAATCTAAGGGCCCATAGATCCTAAATCCGGCAATGGTTGGACTATTCTGCATTTAAAACTTATCGCTTATCTCACTTAAAGCGCTTTTGTTTTTGTTTTAACGCATACCATTTGCCCTTAGCTGTGGATTTCGATAAGCCACGCTTTTTCAATGCAAACTTTGTAGGCAGTGAATTATTTTGTTTTACGAGTATTGAAAGTGTTTTGACATCACGCACACACTTACACGCATGTATTTGTGCTTGTTAAAATGTAAATATCGTCGTTTAAAGTACAAAGCCTCGTAACTGACTTTTGTGCCATAAAATATATTTGCTCACCGGACTTCCTGGCATCAAACCCTTATCCATTCATACTAAAATATCGATACTTAGATATAAGAAGCAGAGATCGTTAGGGATAAAAGAGAGAATCGTTTTGAAATAAGCCAAGTTTTACTCTTTCCAATAAAATCAAGGCAACCTCACATACGAGGTTTTGCATTTTCTTGATACGCGATTTTGTACTTTAAACGGCGATACAAATGTTCTTATGCGTACAAATGTTCTTATCCTGCAGTAAAATTTATTGGCACAGAGTATACTCATGTTTATTCTTTTTCAGTATATTTCATCTTTTTTAGTGCTAAAATGCCAATAAATTCAAATCACTAAAGTTAGCAATACACACCAATCGGCTTTCTTTAAGATTTGAAAGACACATTATACGGATTTATTTAAATATTTACTTATACATAAATATTTAAAATTTGTGTTGAGGTTGAGGCCATTTCATCGAATAGAAATTTAGGAAAAAAACCACCTCTCCACATGCTCTGCCTCTGGTCTGGTCCCGTTGAAACTGCATGTTTCTTGCTACAACCGTTAGTTGAACTTGGCGACAACGATTTAGGGACTATTTGACTATAAGCAGGGTTATTTATCCGCTACAACAACAACTGTCAGGGCCTTTATTTGCGAGACTTAAAATGCAACGAGCTGCTGAACTTTTGAGTTAAAAAAATATGTACTGTGCCATTGCAACAATGCTTTAGCAACGGCGTAAACCAACTACCTCTGTGTAAAGTTGTCGGGATAGGGATAGGAGAAATCAATTTAAGTATGATAGCTTCTTTACGCCTTGTCAACCCAGTTTAACCTCAACAGCGATCACTCGTATTACTCGATTCCATGCTAGGCTTCCTCACGCCTACTGAATATCGATTTACCGTAGCATATGCACTCGTAAAATTGAAATCACTCGGTGAATGTAACCAATGAAAAGAAAGCACAAAATGAATGCAAAAAATCACTAAGCTCTACAACAAAAACACAAATTCCACCATAAACCAACAGCTAATCTACTCCTATGGTTTACTGCTACCACTTAATTTCGCCTACCAGCGGGCATACAAGTCGGCAAGTCAAATTACGTAATTACTTGTTGCCAAGTGGAAAATACTACTGCATATCCTTGTAAGTTGAAATTTCTGTATATTCTACCAAGGGCCCGCAGGTGGAATACGTCTTCACTCAGCGAGTACGAATTCTGCACGTTTAAGCTGCCAGTTAAAGGCTGCGTGCGAGTATTGTAACTGAAGGCGTCATGCAAGTTTCACCAGCATATTGATAAGTAAGTGGTAGCAATTTTTAATGCCCCTTCGCCATCAGATAGCTATGTAGCTGTACATAGCTGAGTGACTTGTTATGTAAAGCATACGCCGCAAGCTATTGTGATAAATTGACTTGGTGATTGTATGTGTTTGCGTTTGCGTTTGCGTGTGGTTTGAAAGTTATCTGCGCAATAAGCCGTTCAAGTTGTGCAATAATTAAAATGGAGCATACCGAATTCAGATATTTAATGGTTAGCTGAAATTGCTGCTAGTAAAATTAAAATTTCCAAAAGCCGATTGGAGTGGATAGGGCCAGCGTGTAGAATATGATTATAGTTATAAGTAGATTGCGGATGTTTCTGCAAAAAATGAAGCCCAAAAATATGAAGAGCTTAACTATAAGCAAAATAAATAAATGTGTATAAATTTGTATGTAGTTAAGCGGAAAATACTTCTAGGCTTCGTTTTCTCCCTTCTTCTGTCTGAGATGATATTGACTTCAGCGCCAGCCAAAAAGGCTACTATTTTCACGGCCGACGGACGGGGGAAAAGGAATGTGGTTATGTTAAAGAAAGACATTGAGAGTTCCCCTTTCCACTGGTGGACGTCGAACACTAGGAGAATATCGGGGATTGTGCTGCCGCGAGGTGATTATGACCGAGGATGGAGCGGGGACAGTCTGGGCATTTTCTTAAGCTCACAAAGTCGGATCTGTCAATTCTGGTGCCTGTACTAGCAGGCCTATAGTTGTATCGTGGTCCGCATAGTGAAATTAAATATCACACCAAACCCCTTTTTACGCAGCTGCATGGAGGACGACGTGGTGGAGTCATATCAATACTTTCTCTTAGACTGCCCAGCTTTTGTTAGATTACGGCTTTTCTTGGAACTTCTGGGAAGTTTTTTTAGTAATTTGCGAGTTTTGTTGGAGAGTTTTTGAGATTTTTCGGAAAATTTGGCATAGATGTAATGTTTTATTTGCTCTAGAAAATTAAATATCAAAACGCATTCCTCTCCTTTTCCAAAAGCAATGCAAAGAGGCAACATCAGACAATACATATGTATACTCACCTTAAATCAAATACAGATAGCTCGACATTTTGGTGCAAGCAATCAAATGAATATTTCAACAAATTTGTAGCTACAAACGAAAACGAAATACATAGCAAAGAAAGAATACATCCACTGATTTTTGCTATCATAAGTATTCGTATATCTGCTGCATCAGCAATTCCTTTCCCCTCCTCACGTGCCGAACGCTGAAAGATTGTTTGCTATCTTCAAATTGCTTACGGCATCTTTCGTTTAAGCGTTGATTAGTATTGTTGGGGTGCGGAGGCACTGTGGCACGTGCATTTTCCAACAATCCGCACTGCAATACCAAGTTAACAACATTTTATTTACCTTCATTCACGTTCACGTCATTCGTTAATGAAAATTGTTTAAAGTTTTCGTACATTTCACTTTGTCGCTTTGTTTCGTATTGTTTGGGTTTTTTTTTTTAACTCAGAATTTTTTTTATTGGTGATGCGCAATGGAATTTCTTTCGCTTCCATGGTTTTCCACTTTAAGTTTGGTTTGCGAATACGCGCCAGTGAATCCAGAAGTATGTATGTATGTATGTATGTCGATGGTTCGTGTCAATGGGTTAGTAAAATTGTTTTACTTACTATATACTACTTCTGAGTCAACTGAAAAAATTGGTTATTTTATTAGTTACTATACACAAAGTTATACCAAAAATCCTGGAATAATCCCGAAAATACCGGAAGATCGAGAAAAAAATTCAGAAAAATTCCGAAAAAGGTAAACACGAAAAGGTTTGGAAAAGTATAAGATGCAAATCCTGAAAAGATCCCGAAAACCCTGATATATTTAATTCCGAAAATTAAGACATGAAAAGTATTTAAAAATACCGAAAAGTACGTACGAAAAATCCCGAAAATATAACATATAAGTCTTGCAAAAAGTTCCGGAATTATAAGAAAAAGTCCCGAAAACTCTGAAAAATCCCCAAAACATAAAAAATAAACATTCCAAAAAAAGGCCAAAGAACTCAGAAGAAAATCTTCAATGTGTAGATCTTTACCTATACCGTTACACATATCTTTATCACTATCTTTATCTTCATATTTATCTCTCACTTTATATTTATCGTTGTCTTTATCTCTATATTCTTAAACTTTATCCTTGTTCTTATTTGTTTGAATATTTAGATCTATGTATGTATGTATACCTATGTATACCTATATCTAAGTCTATATCTTTATATTCATCTTTAGCTTTAAATTTGTATCTTTATCTTCATCTTAATAAACTTTGTCCTTGTCTTTAGCTGTGTGTTATTTTGTGTATCTTTATAATTGTTGTTGCATTTTCCTTTGTTTTTGACTATGACTTTGTGCTTGCCTTCATCTCTCTCTCTCTCCTCTTTCCATTCCACAAGCCCAGTGGCGTTGAACCTTCAAGAGAACCGTCCGTAAAACCCGTTCCGCTGCAGGTAAATAGTCCACGTAACAAAGAGTTTGTATGTTTGTTTACTCTTTATGCACGCAGCATTTATTTTTCAGCATCTGTGTTTGTATGGGATAGTAGCTTATGTCGGGAATCTGGCTTCAGTATAATGCGGCATTCCCTTTATTCTTTAAACCACAAGGAATTTTTTAATGAGACTTAATAAGAATATTGACTTGCTAGTATCGGAACTATTTCTTGCACGGTTATTTGCCGAAAGTTCTTCAACGGCTCGGCGCCAGTGAGTCATTCGCAATCGTATGCTGCGTAAAGCCAGCCTTTCGACATAACCCTGAAAATCAAAGTTCCCGAAATCTTAAGGAAATCATCGTTAGGAGTATCTCATTTCTGTAACGATTTTTTTCCGAATTTTCAAAGAAAATTATATGAAGTGGTTGACACGAACTCGTAAAGAAATTTCTGGACGAAAAATAAAGAAAATTCTGGAAAAACTCTGAAAGATATTCTTCACATAGCAGCATTATTTTCGTTGCCTCACAGATTTTCTTCCGAAATTTCGTAAAAGAATGGAAGTGTTCGTAATTTATTTCATTTTAGAAAATTCGGCAAAAAATCTAATTAAATCTTAACGAATTCTTTAAAATTTCTTTACAATGCAGAATACTCTGAAAAAATGGTTTGCAGGGAAGCTACTATTCCATACGAACACAGAGGGTGAATTCCAAAACGTCAAAATACAAAGCATCAGTCTCTTTTATTTCTAGACCTCAGTAGATTTTAATGCCAAATGTGCGAAACGACGGTTAGATGCTAGTTTTCTACTAGGTTGCGCAAGTTAGGCCTTTTCTTCTAGTGTGGCTAAATAAAAATAAAAGAGACTGATGCTTTGTATTTTGACATTTTGGAGCGCACCCAGACATATTAACTTTTGTATTTATTTTTATTTAACCTGCTTCTGACAGTTATTGTTTTTCAAGAAATACATTAACATAAAATGTTTAAAAAACAATTTAAAGAAATATTTACCAATTCTACGAGTGTAAATAAGTCAACTTTTGTGGAAATAAAGTAACCTTTTGTAATTTTTATTTTTATGCAAATATATACATACATACATACATAGTTGCCCTAAATATTAGATATTTTCAATATTCCATAATCAAATAGAACTTCTAATTGTATACATAGTTTAATCGAAATAAATAAATTTATATGAATTTATGAGCATTTTATTACGAGCTTTATTTTGAATTCGTTGTTATTTCTGTACACGGAGAGAAGTTTGTACATACATATGTATCTGCAAACGTGCGAAAAGTTTTCAATTCCCCTACCAAATGTAAACATGTTAGCCCCGTCTATGCGCACATTCGTTTATTGCAGCAATGTAAATGCAATTATTTTAGTTAGTTTTATTTAAAAATTTGCATGAAGCGAAGTGGCAACAAACTTGTGTTCTATTACATACATACATACAAACCATACATATGTACAATATATTCCTAAAATTGGCTTAGAAAACTTTTGATATTTATTTATGTAAATAAATACCTGTGGCTTGCGTAGGCGAATATACATATGTATGCACATATGTATGTACATAGGTGTATATGCACTGTTCACTGGCTGATTTTACGCACATATGCATACATACAAACTTGTTGACCAATTTATTTGTGAGTGTGTCATAAATTGTATTGGGTTGGGTGATTTCCAATGAATCAGGTGCACACAAAGTTTACTCTATTTTTGTATTTTTTTGTTTTTACTTTGGAATAAAATGAATGTTGGTACATCCAATAAATACGTAAACTCTACAACATATTTTCAGCAGCTTCTTTTTGTAAACATACAGATTTTATATTTGCATCTATTTAATCAATAAACGTGTATTCATTTGATATTTATCTAATATCTATACATAAGTATGTATGTATGTATATATAAATTCTAGCTATCAAATTCTTTGCTGATAAAATGAAAAAAAAAATGTATGCCAGATTTGCATCCAATATTTTATAGCTTTCAATATAAATTTTTTTTTAACTTAAAATAAATTTTTGCAAAATAGTTTAGTTAATGAAATTGGTATGATTTTGTATGAATGTTTTGCAAAAATAGTTAATATGGTTTTAACTGGGTTATAAAATCAGATGGATAGTAAAGTCACAACCATTGGGCTTCTTCATACTTGAAAATTAGAGCGCCCGTATTTGCAAATGCTTGAGTTTTTTTCGAACCCGTGCATTTTTGAATAACTTCTAGGCAAAAACTGATTCCCCACGTGCAAGAAGTGAAACTTCGTAGAAAAAACTTCAGAAAGGAACCAGTTGCTATATATTTTCTAACATACGTATTTAGTTTTCTATGTCTATGTTAATGTTTAGTTCAATGTCTATGTATATTTCTTAGTCTATTTCTATGTCTATGTCTATGTCTAGGTGTATGTCTATGTCAATGTCTACATCTATGTCTTTGTCTATGTCTGTATGTATGGTTAAGATTATGTGCATTTCCGTATCTATGCCTATGACTATGTCTATGTCTGTGGCTATGTCCATGTCTATGTCTATGTCTATGTCTACGTTTATGTCTATATCTATGTCTATGTCTATGTCTATGTCTATGTCTATGACTATGACTATGTCTATGTCTATATCTATGTCTATGTCTATGTCTGTGTATATTCTATGTCTATGTCTATGTCTAGGTCTTTGTTTATGTCTATGTCTATGTCTATGTCTATGTCTATGTCTATGTCTGTGTCTATGTCTATGTCTGTGTCTATGTCTATGCCTATGTCTATGTCTATATCTTTGTCTATGTCTAAGTCTATTTCTATGTCTATGTCAATATCAATGTCTATGCTTAGAAGAAGTCTTTCAAAAAAAGTGATGACGTTTAAATACAAATTCAGAGACTCTTTGTTTACAAAATTTATATTACCAGTGCAGAATCGACGTAATTGAATAACCAAATTTTGTTCATGAATATGCAGTTTTTTTATATCCGAAAATAAGAATATTAACCGGATCTTCGTAAATCCGGATAACCATACGATCAACGGATAATCCGCATAGATGTCCGAATATTCGAGTATGCGAATAGTTCTAGCCCTAGTATGTATGTACATAGATGGCTGAAATGAAGTTTCTGTCGATTTTATAGCAATCTTTGCATAGTAGAGAATATTTATTTCATGGAAAAATACACAAATAAAAGTACAATGATGCTACTGCAGGTAAATATTTCATTTTATTAGGTGAGTCTAGAGTATGCTTTCAACCATAAACTTTCAAGGCAACTAAGCAGGTCATACCAACTTTACCTGCAAAACGGTTTGTTGGATATTTTAATTGCGCATATTAAAAATTTACTGCAGCATGAAATAAAACAGAAAACCGTAAAGTGCAGCATGCAGTGGCAAAAAAATTTCACAGCCAAGTTCAAGGCCAAGTGCAATATTTCTTGTCCCGCAATACTGAAAAAGGCATTCCGGCGAGTAATTTTTATGATTCGCCATTTATGAAATTTTATTTTTGTCACCTTAAGTATGAGTGCTTATGAACAAGCACTTTAAGCAAACAGATGGTAAAAAGTGCAAGAAAACAAGAAACACCTGAGCTCACCTTGAAAATAAACAAGAAATAAACTTGAAAAATTTATTTGTTTTTTTTTTTCGATTTTCATTGAGGAAGTTATAAAAGTTTTACATTTTATTATTATTTTCTCACCTGCTTACCAAATACATATGTGCTGCGTGTTTAGCAAATCTTGCAGCAATAAAAACATTTCGATGAAAGTGGATATGTGACATTTTTGTATTTGTTTTTATGTATATTTATTACAATAGCGTTTAATGCAATGTGTCCTTGCACTTCCAACACACTTTTACACGCACACACATGTATGGGCACTTGCTTGAGCTTGTGTTTTGGAATGCAAAAGGAAGGAAATACTTTCAAAACTCTGACAATAAAAATCCATTACTTACCACAGTGCCAAATTCGTGAGCGGTTGCGAGGCAATAAAAATCTAAAGTATTTCTACTACTTTGCGAACAACAATGCCGCCGCGCAAGTTGTATGCAATCAATTTTACATGCAATACTTTTTCGACAACCCTCCTTTAAGTAATGCAACATTGGCAATTGTTTTGCGAATTTTCAACAGCCGTTTCATATCAAACAAAATAGATAAAAGTAAGCTATGCTCTAGCTTTCGCGGACTTAAGAAAATTGAACTTCAACCAATTACTGCATTTATTAGTGGTTTAGGGGTTTAACATTATACTAAATTGATATTAATGATTTTCATAGTGAGCTTTATTTTTATAATAAGCGAATGGGGTACAAAATTGTTGGACCTACGTGGGGGAATTATTTCACAAAAACTCATATCTCAACAATCAATGGAATGAGGGATCATGGGCGTAGCTAGGTAGGGTCGGGGGGTGCTGGAGCCTCTCGCCCCCTTACTTTCAAGATTTCCGTATATATATAAAAAATAGTACCCTGAAATGCTAGCTTAAAAGCTGTAAAAGTATGTATTTCACTTAACTTATAAATTAAGCTATTGAAAGTTGACTCTTTAAAGAGGTGAACAGACTCTAAAAAACATTTTCGAAATTATGCGTTTTAGAACTCTTCGGTTTGACAACAATGCCATAATAGTCGTTGAATTTATTAACTAAATTGAATTAAAATTTTTCATCGCGTGGCTACGCTCTTACTTAACACTTACTTAAATTGAGTTTAGCTTTTAAAACAGGTGGCACTTTTCTTCTGTAATATTGTTAAGTTTAGTTTTCTTAAACGCCTTTCTTTTGCATATGGGTGCATATTAAATTTAACTTATTATCTAATAAAAAAATAAAGCTGTTTAAGTTGGCCCGTATTCAATCTTAATTTTTTTCGTGTTACATCCTTTACATGAAAGCTCAATAAACTTTTCAATTTATTTGAATTTTATGTTTTAAAACACGTGGCAACTGTTTTTGAATATTTTTTCGAAACAAAGTTCATGTAAACTCCGTTCCTTTGACAGCATAATTGTAAAATATAAAAAACTTCTTATTTAGATTAATTGAATTCAACTTTTAAAACAGCTGCCAAACCTCCCTCTATATCCTGCCTTAGTATCTATACTATAGGTAAATAGCTACTTGCATGCCATATTTTATTAAAATTTCTTCGCACTCACTAAAGCCACTCAGAAACCTTCCCATTTATATGAATATTAAATCTTATTATTTGGCCCTACAACCATTTGCCGGTTCGGGCCGAGAAAAAAACCAGCGCCAGTTGCCGCTTTCCTTTTCAGATTTGCGCCAGTTGTTCATTCCAAGTGCGGACAAGTCCTTCTACACTTGGTCGTTTCATTGTGTTCGGGGGCGCCCTCGCTTTCGTTGTCCATCCATGGGTGCAGGGTCGAAGGATATTTTCACCTGAGCGTCGTCATTCAAGCCTATAACCTCGTAAGCAATTTTGATTGAAAATGCGTAAGCACACCTGTCAAAGCTATAAATCAAACCAACAGTAAAAAAATATATATATTTATTTAAATAAAACCAAAAACGCAATTTTAATTCTTAGGCCCCATAGCACTCCCACAGCTTTCTTCATCAATTTATTTAACTACCTTGCAGGAAAGAAAATTAATTTCAAAGGTTTTTATAAACTTCTTTATTTTCATTATTAACTAATTGAAATTCTCAATTTTTCCCCTGAAATGCATTTACTTTGAAATGCATTTGGATTAGTTTAAAATGCATTTGGCTTAAAGCACTTCAAAGTCATTTGAGTACGCTTTCGTTCTGCACTTCACAGTTGCTTTTTCATACAACTAAGACACAAATCGTGTCTTTAAGTAAAAATACTATCAAATTTCAAAACATTTACTCACTGCATAGTTTTTCATAGTAGTTTTCCAATTAAATGATTAAAAAACAACACTTTCTTCCGTCAGAGCACTATGTATTCATGTATGTACATTAGGGTAAACCAAAAATGCGTGTGGAAAAAGTAAAGTCGCAATTTTAATGTCCTCATGCCCTAGAATTTTTGTATACCGGAAAATCTTATACCCTTGTTTTTTTTTATTTTGAAATCAAAAAAATATTAAGAGGTCGCTCAAAGCGCTTAAAGATTTCCATGTATTTTATGAGGAAGAAAAACAAGTTTTCGTGCAAATGTTATAGAATTCTTGAAAATCAATATTTTTTTATCGGAAAACTTTGTTTCTCTTCGGGAGACTGTCAGCAATAATACCCAGTTTTTTACCGTTTTTTTTTATACTACCGATTTTTTGTGGGTCCCCCCATTGCATTTTTTGATTTTTTTTGGGGGGGTCCTGTAAAAAAGTAGTCAATAATAACAGGTAAACAACTTGGTATTGTTTGCCGGTCGAAGAATATTGATTTTCCAGAATTCTCTACCATTTCTACAAAAACTTGTTTTTCCCCCATACACCATTTACATGGAAAACTTTGAGAGCTTTGAGCGACCTCTAAAAAACGGAGTATATTTTGTTCGATATGCAACAATCGTAGGTGGTGAGAGCAATAAAATTCCGACTTAAATTTTTTTTTTGACCGCCCTAATGTGCATACATACATTCATATGTACACACACCTATCCTGTTAAAGCGCATTGTGAGCCAATTAAGTGGCTAATTGTTGCGATGGCGTAATTAACACAACATTAAATAATGCACACTTCAGATTTTGTCCAATTGTTGTTGCTTTTATTAACAGCAGGTGCATTCGTAATGGCGATAATTTAGCATTGCGTTCGCAAGCAAACACCTGGAATTTCTCAATTAATTCCGAAGAATTTCCTCGAAATCTTAAGCGATTATAAATATATGCACATACATACCATACATACATTTTTTTGGCATATAACAACTAATTCTTCATAAGTATTTATTTATTTGGCATAGATATATGCATATCGATAAAGTACATGTGCATGTTCTTTTAAACAAAAATACTTTTCTTATATATTACATACCTACATATGTATGTACATACTACACACATATTTATGTACATATGTATATACCTTAATAGTAAGCAAATTATTATTAGCTGCGTAATAGCCATAGCCACTTGCGTAATTTGTGAATCGATTTATGTTTTTACAGATTGATGCATTTTTCGCTAATAACCCCTTTAATACTCTTCAAACAATTAGTGAATCAATTAACCCATCGCCGCATCCGCATGTGCCAGACAAATGGCCTCCCCGCTGGCGTGAATATTGGGTGTTTTAGTGGCTAAATTCGTTTATAAATAATTGGCTTGCGAGTAAAAATATTCGTATGCGTAAATTTGTTTATGTATAAACTACTGCAAATAAAGCTTTCTTAGTGCAATAAATTTTATTGATTTTCTTGAGTCTATGACCTTTTCCACTTAAACACCTATATCTTACGAACCAAGTGAATAACCGTAATATGAAATGTGGCAAATGAAAGCTAACAAAATTTTATATAAACAGTGTATACTTAACTCAATAGGCCTCAGAAATTAATTAATCATTCCAAATTTTATGAGTTTTTTATGAACAACAACAATTTTTTTTGTTTTGTATATTTCTTTACAAAAAAATTAAGCTATCAATCAAGAAAATCGACGGATAAATTTAAAAGGAATGAGTGGTCAAATGAAAATGTGCAAGCCTTTTTTGTATGAAATATGAGCAGGACAGAGTGTTACGCAAGTACACATGGCGTATGAGTAACATTCTTTCCAGCTCATTTTTCATGCAAAAAAAATTTTACGCGTTTCATTTGATCATTCGTTCACTTTTATATTTACCCATCGATTTTCTTCATTATTAGTTAATTTTTTTTTTGTACAAAAAAAATTAAAAAAAAAATCGTAATTGTCAGGCCTATGGAAAATAATTTTGATAGCTTTTATTTGCCATACTTCGTATTAAGGTTTTTCAATTGGTTCGTAGAATATACGTTATTAATTGCAACCACACTTTTTTTAGCTGAATAACGGTAAATTGCAAATATTCCGAAAAATTATCCCTAAAAAAACCTAACTCGATTTTCAGAGAAAAAAACAAAACATAAATTTGTCATCCAGTGTTATAGGGATTTTGAGAATAAGGTACACAAGAATGTTTGTGTTTTGTATAAAATAGCTAAGTGTTCTCAGAAAAGGGCAGACAACATAGATGTGCTGAAAAGCTACGTTTTTTTTTTCTTGGCAATCAAAATAGTTTAGAAAATCTTAACCGGATTAATGGCTCTCCACGCGTAATCGTTGTTCTCTGACTTCTAACCATTCTACAAGCCTTCAGTGTCGTGAAAACTTAATATGTCTAACGACTTTGTAAATAAATTTTTTTGCGGCGCCAATATTGGCCGAAAGCAAATTTTCCATGACTTTTTCTCGTATCTCAATTACTCAACTGGAAATATAAAAATATTACAATAAAAAGGAAATAATTTCTATCGAGCCCAGCCGATAATACAATTTAGGGGCCAAACCGTGTTTTTAGTTTTTCTTTCTGCAGTCATTGTTTTCTTAAAAGGACCTTGAAATTTCAAGGTATAGTTAATTCACACAATTATTTAAAAATGTAAATTTTATGTATTTAGAATGACAATATTTGTTTATCAACTAAAAGAGCAAAGCCTTTAGAAAATTAAATATTTTTTGTGCATGGTACCCATACTACTTATTTGACAGTGCACTTAATTTTTTTTTAACCGACTACACAAAAAGGAGAATGTTATCAATTCGTAGGAATATCTTTTTTATTTATGTATGTTACCGCTTTCTATAATTTTAAGGAAAGGTGTTACCTAACTAGTGACCCCACACTAATCTGGTTTAAATCCGTTAATCTTAAAGTTTTAAATGGGAACTGAAGTCAGTTTTGTTTTTTGCTTAAAAATTACTTGTTCAATTTTTTATTTGCTTTTATTTTTGAACTAATCATATCCTGTAAATTTGCAACTTTTTTCAATCAAATCCTGACATTAGAGAGAAAAACGAGAAACGATGTTTTAAGTTTTTGATCCCTATTTTTATGAGTATGTATATTGATTGTTTCGTATGTCTTAATTTTTTTTCTCTCAATGTAGATAATGTACCCAAAGGATGCATCAACAATTTTTTATTATTTAGAAAAATGTTTTGTAACTTTTTAGCTTAGCCAGCCGCAAACTTCAACCATTCACCAGTCACCGAGCCCGCATTGTGTCTTGCGCACCATTAGTGGAAAATTCAAATTCTTGCCTCCTAACTACACGACACCCATCCTCTAAGGGATGAAAGGGATAGTGTCAGCATATGGAACAGTTTCACGTATGGATTGCACTTAAATGACAGAGCTGGAGGAGCTGCACTCTGCCAGGACCTCTCCGTAAACCTCTTTATGACGCTGCCAGCGTTTTTCAGACAGAGATAGCCATTATATAAAATTTCTTTAAGTCTATAAAGCTCTAGAATCCTACATTAAATTCATTCTAAGTCTACAAGGACCCTACTTCGAGCACTTTAACTCTTTAAATCAAATATTCATAAAAGACGAAACAGTAAATTCTTACCTCAAATCAAATTTCGTATTATTGGTTAGCCTGAAATAAAAATAAAAAATATACATATAAGTATAAGTACGTATGTATTTTGAAGTATTATCAGTATAAATATGTAAGCATTATTTAAATTAAATAAATACTACACTCATGCATACCATATCCCCCACTTGCATTTTAAAAGTTCTCTCACCTCTAACAACAAAACAAATTTACATACATACTTATCTACACAGCACAAAGATGTCTAACCATAATTGAACTACCATTGACAACAGATGACAGAAAATCGAATCTATTTAAATTAAAATTGCCAGCATAAGCACTCTGAGCGGCGCGACGTACTATGGTATTTTGATGGCAAAAAAGCATTTTTTCAAATATTGAATAATGCTTTTTTAAGCCTAATAAATCCTATCCGTAAATCAAAACAAAAATTTTTTAGATAAAAAATTACACTATATTGACATCCAAATCCAATTGACTATTTTTAGCCTAGATTAAAAATCTCGTGCCCACATGCGCTCATGTACAAAAATGCCTTAAGAAGTCATCTTATTGTTGTACGATTGTGAAAAATTTCCCATAAGTTCGTGATAAAATAATAAGCCAGCGAGTATAAATTGAAATATCTCAACAAAGATTTGGTGCTTGCCATATTGCAAACAATTGTTCGCAACTCACTATGAAACCTTTTCGAGCGCAACTAAGCACAATGTTGCACCGTACAGGAAACTACTTCTCACCAAGATTGCTCAAAGCTCTTTGATTTAATGGCTGGGCCGCCTCGTGTGCACCATGAGTCTTGATAGCGCCACTGCAAGTTTTTCTGCTTTCGCTATTGCATATTCTACGTATGTCTTAAACATCAGCCCAGCGTCAGCCATGCCAATAATTTTCGCAACCTTGGGTATTTACAGTCGCAGAAAGCCATCGTATATTACGCGCCTGCATAAGGGTATCTCGGTAACCGGTTTGGCGATTTCTAGCATAGTTCTATTATTTCCTTAAATTAAATGATTTAACCAGTGCGCTGGGTATTTCGGTTACAACCGAACTTAGACTTCTGTACTTCTTAAGATTTTTGCTTGTATGCTAGGTAGGCGTTGAAATAAGCAGACCACGCCAAATTTTTAATATTTGCTTTCTTGATTTACACCCAAAAACGGTATGTGCAAAATATGTAAACCATACTATAACTCCTTAAATTTTTTGCCGACAAAAATATGGTACCGCGCTACTGTACCGTGCCGCGTATTGTACGGCATGGTCTGGAGTTTATTGAGCTCAAGTGATAAACCAACATCGAACTAAGTGCGTATGTATGTATGTATGTATGTAAATGCGATTGACAACACTGATTAAAACCGCCAAAACTTATTTAAACTGATTTAAGTTAAATTATACCGTCGTGGCTAGCAATGATAAGATAAAACCGATGCCAGAGCAACGCAAAATCCAACAACATTGC
Organism: Rhagoletis zephyria; assembly: GCF_001687245.7. Classification (NCBI taxonomy): domain Eukaryota; kingdom Metazoa; phylum Arthropoda; class Insecta; order Diptera; family Tephritidae; genus Rhagoletis; species Rhagoletis zephyria. The sequence continues at coordinate 46,740 of NW_016161357.1, forward strand.
ATGGCGATTCAAAATAATTAGAACTTATTGCTGTAGTTTTTGTTGCTATACTCAATTTATTCTTATTATAAACAGTTACTGTGTTGTACGGATGGAGCAACAGCAACCTGCAAGCTGAGTTTTTGGCTGTTCACATAACATTACATATTTTCGGCTATAAAGTTTTACAAAAGGTCCACGGTGCCACTAAAAATTTATAAATTTTAATTAATCGCTGCTGCTTGCCGCTGCCACTTCGCTGCAGCTTGTGCACACTTGAATGGACAAGCTGGTGGCTAACAAATGGCGCTGCACTTAATAACTAAAACAGTTTATTTTACAGGATTATGGCACTAAAAAAAAAAAATATTGAAAATATTTACTTGTCGTTGCCATATTTTTCTTTCCTTTTCAGTGAGTGAATTGCTGCCCTGCCCCCTTTCTGCACTTTTGCATGTTAAAATTTGCTTTTGAGGTTACAATGGGGTCATATACATATCTACATAGACATATACATTTACAAATGGTGTGCCGTCACCAAATGTCAATCGCTCAGACCTTTGTCGTTGTTGGTGTTGTTCTTAGTTGTATCTAAAGTCAAGTGCGGCGAGTGTCCTTGAATTTTGTCGTCATTCGTGAATCAAAGCGGACAAAGAGGGTCTGCTCGAAAATCTCTTACAAACGTGCGACTGGCAGGCATCTCTTCTCCAATGTGAGCGAGCACCAATTGACAAGTACAAGAACAAAAATAAATACGAGTAAAAGCGTGTTAAGCATAACAAGAAATCTGTTGTTATTAGCTTTTTTACTTTTCTTTCTGCCTTCTTAATACTTATGTAGTTGAAATGTGTCGGCAACAGCAGCTACATAAATCAGCCGCAACGGTCCGAGCCGTCTGTGTACATATGTATGTAGTTTAAGTAGCAATGTCTGGGCCATCTTGTTTATGTTACGGTTATAAGCAGCAAATCAAGTTATGCACATTGTATGTATATTTGGCAATAAGCTACGCAATAAACCGGCAACGAATGTGCTACAAATTAGTGGCCAAGCCAAGTGCAATTGATTGTGGAATTTACTTTGTAGCTACTACACATATAAATGGATGCAGGGATAACATTGACTTTAGAATGGGTTTGGAAGCCAATTTTCTTAAGTTATTAAGTAGTAGCAGAAATACACAAAATTTTCAGAAAGATTTTAAATGCATGTACAAGAAGTAAAAAAGTATAAGTTTGGGCTTTCCGAACACTACCGCAACATGGTAAGCAAGACCACCCCACCCCTCTTTCAAACAGCTTCGATAAAACGTTCAGTTAGACATAATGAGATAAACTTATATATGTAGTTATTTGCGGGCCATATCCCGCCCATTATCGAAATTCCATAATAATGTTACTTCCTTTCAAGGGATTGTTGTTAGTACCAATTTTGAGTAAATTAACCTCCTTAAATTTCGGAATGTCGAAGTTTCAAGCATTTCTGAAATTTTCCGTTATATGAGTAAATGACGTAATTTTAGTCTAATTTCAATAATATTCAACGTTTTGCTTTTACGAGGCAAGCACAATAATAATACCGAGTTTGATACAAATTGATGAAACGGTTACCGAGTTACACATATGTGATCATAAGTGGGCGGTGCCACGCCCATTTTCCAAAATTTTATCACAAACGTATTTTTTGCTAAGAAATTATTGCAAACATCAATTTTGAATAAATTAGCTCGAGTATTTACTGATTTATCGAATATTTCGTATTTCTCTAAATTACCGTTATATAGGAAGTAGGCGTGGTTAATGTCCGATTTTAAAAATTTTCACTCGTTTGGTATGTTGTACCAAAGCCGACAACTGTGCCAAGTTTGGGAGATACTGATGGAGCGGTTACCACGATAATATACACATGTAATCATAATCATGGGCGTGGCTATGCCCATTTTCCCAAAATTTATAATATTCTTATTTTTCATATAAAAATCATGGAAAATATAAATTTTTAGTAAATAAGCGTCAGTATAGTACATAATAAGTCTGTAACTGTGATAAATCCTCCCGCAGTCTGATATCGATTTTATACTTCGAAAGAACTTCAGATCATCTGCATACATTTTATGAGTTCAGGTATTCTTTCAACATTCTCCTTAGGACAGTAATTTGTTTAACAGTAGAAGAGAAAGCCCCGATATAAAGTTCTTCAACAATATGGGAGGGAGTTCATCATTACCAGGATTGGGGTCCGTAGATAATGATCATAGAGCCTGATGCACCTCCTCAGTAGCATGGGCATGCTATGCCCAACAAACCATGCCTCTTTGCATTGCTTGATGTTGTGGCCTCGGGCGCAGAAATGTATACAAAGAGAAAAAATTTTGTGAATACAATTTTGTGAGTACTGAGTACTTTCGAGTTCTTTTTTTGAGTACTGAGTTCTTTGGATTGCTCAATATCGATACTTTTGAAAATCGAGTGCGGTCGATCCTTTTCAGAATCGAGTTTTGAGTACTTTTGGTATCGATACCGCCCAACACAAGTTTTTATAACAAACCTAATTACTTACATCAACAAATAGTTCTTGATTATTTGATTTAAGGTATAAACCAATAGAATTCATACATGCATGTATGTATGTACTATACAAACTCATTCGCGCATTATTGCCTGCAGCTGAACATTTTAGAGTTCGGTTTTTCCACTTAATCTATCTGCATATTTTATGAGACAAAAAAATAAAACCCGGCACTCATTTTGCATGCAATTCCCCAAATAACTCACTAAGTGCGCACAAATGTGATGGGTAATTTATATTTTCTCATTTATTTAAATGCGTACACATTTCCGAATAAAAAACTTGCCACCTTTTGCCTGCCAACAAATGAAAATCTCAAAAAAAAACAAACAAATATGCAAATTAGTAGAAAAAATTAAAGAGAATTTTTCCAAGAAAATGCAAGCGCAAAAAACAAAATTTCGCTTTTAACGTAATTGCTTAAAACAAATGATATATTTTTCATCATCTTTTGCAATTTAAAAATTTGTTAGTAGCTTATACGAGGGAAATGTGCATAGGTATATATGTACTTACGTATATACCATTTACACTGCCTTGTTGTTGCAACGGAAGTTGGCTAGCAAACTTAGTTAAGTTAATGCGGGCTAAAACAATAAATTTTGCCACAACTATGCCAACATTCAAGTGAAAAAGCCACAGAAAACTAACTGCTTTAGCACTCAGCACTGAGGCCAAAGTGAATTCAGATTTTTGGACCGATTTTAAAACCAAATTATTTCGCACATTGTCAACACACTCGAACAGCTTTGACCGAAAAGGGGATTTTGGTTTTGGTCTTAAGAGTATGTATAATCGTTAGTTTGTAGTTTACGTTAGTAATTTTGGCCAACTGCGTTTTGTGGTTTTCCGATGAGTGATGTTGAATGTATGTACGTGCATTAGGCATATGACTTTTTGATATTTTTTTTTTTTGGAAAGATTAAATCTACAATCTTATTTAGGAGAATCTTTCAAAAACCTCCCACAGGAATACTATTGAAAAGTTTGAACCCACTTATAATTTTTTTTTTTTTGTTATTGCAACATTCTCAAAAATATCATAAATAGCTCCGAAGCCGACGATTTCAATTAAAAGTTTTGTATACAAATTAAACTGAAATTTGCTTACCACGTTCGAAGGTAATTGCAATTTAGTGAATTGGCTTTTTCAAACCGGATAAAATCGAAGTTTAGCTATATCTCTAAAAGTGCTTTACTTTAATAAAATGTTATTCCACATTCGGGTTTAGGAGGTATTTTACATGTGAAGTGATAATCAGTTGGCTAAAATCAGAATTACACTAACCTAGCATCATCGGACTTTTCGAAAGAAAAAACTATTTGAATAAAATTTAGATACTTTATTTCTTTCCTGCGGTATAACTCAAAAAATAGTAAACGCTCTTAACCGTATTTTATAAGGAATTTAATCGGCTACCTTTTAGAAAACTTTAAGCCAAAAGACTGACCACGAAAAGGCTGATAATTTACTCAAATAAATTTTAAAATGTTAGAAAAGTAGCTGCTGAAATATTTGCCATAGCAACTACTACCATCGTCGACCTAGAACCGTTATTATACAATTCTTCCAAGCTGCTAATTTATATGCGGTGCATGCATATATGTAATACTTCTATATTGGCAGTTGTGGGCTGTTTTTGCTTACGCGTAAAAGCACATTTAGCGCATTTAGCCCTAAATGCTACTCTAAATGTACATTTATCCATACAAAATTCGTCACCTAAATGCAACTAAATGCAACTCCATTTTTTCATTAAGAATCTAAATGCTAAAAGCAACCCTGTGATCTTCCAAAATTTCCACGATTCGAACATGGTTTAATGAGAAAAGTTGCAACATTGCTTTTTCGAGTATACAGTCGCTAGCTGGGTTTCAGTGATCGCCGATCGAG
>NW_016161357.1:51209-51342 GCF_001687245.7 Rhagoletis zephyria
CAACTCTGTTTGTTTTGTTTCCTAATTAGGTGAGGAAATTATAATTGACTGCACCGACAAATGAATATTTACACAAACAAATGTTCGGTTATGGTTAAAACAATTCAAGTGTTTGTATTGAATTTTCGGTTTA
>NW_016161357.1:51407-52360 GCF_001687245.7 Rhagoletis zephyria
ATCGTAATAGATACGGATCTGAATAAGCGACTGGAACACGGCTGTTTGTCAAAAGCATACTATTTCGAACTCGCGTAAATGTACATTTGCTAAATGCGGTAGCATGAACGCTCTTCGAAAACATATGTTCGAAAGTGCTAAATGTTGCATTTTAAATGCAGCAAAAACGCTGTATAAGCTAACTTTTCAATGTGTTAGCATTCCGAAATCAAAGCGAGACAGTCTCGTACCGTTTTTGTCAATGTATTGTGTACTTGGGTGCGGTTTTTGTATATGTGTTGTGTACATGTTTATTTATAAACGTATGTGTTTCTTTTCTTTCGTACGTGTTTATTGATATATCTGTACTGTAGTGTTTTCGGACGGTACTAGCTCGTACTGCCAATATAGGAGTATTACATATATGGGTGCATGGTATAATGTTTGTTTCCCTAATGACTGTCTTTTAGAGCACTAAGTAAAAGAATAACCCGCTATATATAACAAATTGACAAAAAAAAACATTATTTCTGTTGTTTTTTCACGATTTTGAATCGTCGAGAATAGGTAGAAATTTCCACATAAAAGTCATATGCCTAATGTACATACATACATAGGTATGTATGAATGTATACATATAAATTACTTATACATACATATAACGACATTTGGGAAATTTTAACTATTTGAATGGGTCAGCATGAACTTGTGCTCCCGCATACATACCTAAATGCTTATGTACATACATATGCATGTATTTGTGAGTACTGCGTATAAATGTGAAATTTTGCTCTACAATATTCAAACTGAAAGCTTATAGGGTGACGCCTACCAAAACCAGCTAAGCAATTAAAACTTGATGCATTTTTTCATTGGAGCCGTAACAATAAATTAGGGCCTGTGCCAATCGGTAACCTTTTTCCCCGTGACGGGGTGGAAAAATTTGCTATGGTGTACAAATAAATTGAATTTTG
>NW_016161358.1:0-167 GCF_001687245.7 Rhagoletis zephyria
CATATGTATGTTTATACAAAACAAAAGCAAATAACATTTTGCTTGCCAAATCTTCTGTTCTCTCTCATTGAAAGTTGAATTATTTTAATATCTATTGCAAAATTTTGTACATAAAATAAAATAACACTTTTTAATATACAACGCTTTTATAAATGGACTAAAAATTA
>NW_016161358.1:468-732 GCF_001687245.7 Rhagoletis zephyria
AGCTTTTTTTTAACCTGTACAATCAAAGGAATAAAATGAAGTAGAGTAACAAAAGATTTTTTAGCAAGATAATTTTGTCAAAACTGCACTAAAATGAATAAAATAAAATAAGTTAAGGTCTCGTTAAAGTTACTAAAAGCCATTTAGTGAAAGGAGTTATTCAAACTCTAATGAAAATTACTAACAATTTGTACTAATTTACTTCGTTTTTAAAAAAGCTTGTCGCGCGAATAGCAAACCGGCATTTAAATATCTGCATACATA
>NW_016161358.1:742-5345 GCF_001687245.7 Rhagoletis zephyria
TCAAAACTGCACTAAAATGAATAAAATAAAATAAGTTAAGGTCTCGTTAAAGTTACTAAAAGCCATTTAGTGAAAGGGGTTATTCAAACTTTAATAAAAATTGCTAACAATTTGTTCTAATTTACTTCGTTTTTAAAAAAGCTTGTCGGCGAATTCAGCGTACATGTATAGTTGGTTAGGTATGTATGTATGCAGATATTTAAATGCCGGTTTGCTATTCGCGCGACAAGCTTTTTTAAAAACGAAGTAAATTAGTACAAATTGTTAGTAATTTTCATTAAAGTTTGAATAACCCCTTTCACTAAATGGCTTTTAGTAACTTTAACGAGACCTTAACTTATTTTATTTTATTCATTTTAGTGCAGTTTTGACAAAATTATCTTGCTAAAAATCTTTTGTTACTCTACTTCATTTTATTCCTTTGATTGTACAGGTTAAATAAAAGCTTGTTTTTAAAAAATATTTTTTTTACATTATTTTATTTATAAAATCTGATTGGAATTCATAACTCGTATTCATTTCATGACAAGGAAAGGTTTTGCAGAAAAGGGACCCAATGGATGACGCTGCACCCGAAACATATAGAAACCCCCACGGGGTTTGTTTATCTTAGACGAATTTACTTTTCAGATGGCTAAATCAAGGATGCGATTAAGTATGCATATAAAGACCGTAACACTGTGTAAGCGTGATCTTGCATCTAACTCCGATTGACGAAGTTGCTCGAGGCGGCCGTTATTACAGCAGTAAGACTCAAAGTTTGATATAAAATAATAGCCGTTTTCTTTATTCGGACATAACTCAAAAACTACTGGATAGATTTCAGTCAAATTTTCAGATATATATTATACCATACATACATAGTCCTACTAAATGCCCGCTTGCTTCGCGGAGCTTAATAAGATCTTTTGCGTTGGCCAAATCAAAAATAGCGTTTAAAGGCAAAAGCAGTCTGTAAAGTAAACATTTTTAGTTTAAATTGAATCGACTAAAAAACGGAATCCTCCTCACACATATGCCAAGAATAGTAGCGCTGTGATTCCATATGGAATACTAATCCCTTTCGATGTAATGCGTTTTACCTATGGTCTTATTTCCACCTGTGAGATCTCTGCCAAGCGTGCGCAATATTCTTCTATGATCCCGCAACTTCAGCATTGGTCCGGNGCATTATACCTTACATATATAGTCCTACTAAATGCCCGCTTGCTTCGCGGAGCTTAATAAGATCTTTTGCGTTGGCCAAATCAAAAATAGCGTTTAAAGGCAAAAGCAGTCTGTAAAGTAAACATTTTTAGTTTAAATTGAATCGACTAAAAAATGGAATCCTCCTCACACATATGCCAAGAATAGTAGCGCTGTGATTCCATATGGAATACTAATCCCTTTCGATGTAATGCGTTTTACCTATGGTCTTATTTCCACCTGTGAGATCTCTGCCAAGCGTGCGCAATATTCTTCTATGATCCCGCAACTTCAGCATTGGTCCGGTGTACCATGTAAGCCAATAAAAATCCTTATACGGAAGCTCAAGAGCACAGATGAGCGTTTTCAATTTTAGGAAGGCCAAGAATCCTCGCTGCCCGACAGGATGAAAAGTTTTCGCGTAAATTGGCTAAATGAGTCATGTGATCTCATGAATATCGTTCAAATGAAGTCATTGATATACCTACTGTGTTCCTTCTTGGACAGATGTCATGCATACTTAATCGCATCCTTGATTTAGCCATGTGAAAGGTAAATTCGCCTAAGATAAACAAACCCCGTGGGGATTTCTATATATTTCGGGTGCAGCGTCATCCATTGGGTCCCTTTTCTGCCAAACCTTTGCGTGCCAGGAAATGAGCAAAAATTATGAATTCCAATCAGATTTTATAAAAAATNGTACCGTGTTCCTTTTTGGACAGATGTCATGCATACTTAATTGCATCCTTGATTTAGCCATGTGAAAGGTAAATTCGCCTAAGATAAACAAACCCCGTGGGGATTTCTATATATTTCGGGTGCAGCGTCATCCATTGGGTCCCTTTTCTGCCAAACCTTTGCGTGCCAGGAAATGAGCAAAAATTATGAATTCCAATCAGATTTTATAAAAAATACGGATTTTCTAAATACCTAAACTCCAGCGGGTCCATTTTTAGCAAAGGAGTTTTTCATAATACAGGTAGTCACGCTGCGAATTTAAACGAAATCTGTTAATAAATACGACCTTTATAAGTAAATCTACTCCAGCGCCACCAGCGTGTTTTCTAGTGGCCTATAATAGGACCTCCGACAATTTGACTGGGCTCTATTGAGTGGTTTTTGAGTTTAGTCCAAAAAACGGAAATGGCTACCATTTTATGTATGTAATCTTCCTTATCCTGAGTTTCGCCCGACAAAAAATTCACGCGAAAATTTTGATTCCCCCCANGAACGAAATCTGTTATAAGTAAATCTACTCCAGCGCCACCAGCGTGTTTTCTAGTGGCCTATAATAGGACCTCCGACAATTTGACTGGGCTCTATTGAGTGGTTTTTGAGTTTAGTCCAAAAAACGGAAATGGCTACCATTTTATGTATGTAATCTTCCTTATCCTGAGTTTCGCCCGACAAAAAATTCACGCGAAAATTTTGATTCCCCCCATAGTAAGTACATGGAAACAAAAAGCGAAAAGTGAACCGGCTCAGGGAAGATGAAACTCATGATAAGGCTGAATATGTTTCGAATGAAAAAAAAATCATCATGAAAGTAATAAACATTTCGTATGTGTATTAACAAAATAAGTTCATAAATACGGCTTTTAAAAATAACTCTACTCCAGCACCACCNGCGAAAATTTTGATTCCCCCCGTAGTAAGTACATGGAAACAAAAAGCGAAAAGTGTACCGGCTCAGGGAAGATGAAACTCATGATAAGGCTGAATATGTTTCGAATGAAAAAAAAATCATCATGAAAGTAATAAACATTTCGTATGTGTATTAACAAAATAAGTTCATAAATACGGCTTTTAAAAATAACTCTACTCCAGCACCACCTAGCGGTTCCGTTTTTCGCAAGTGCTTTTTTCATCATGCTTACGAAATCGGTTTATAAATACAACTTTTATAAATAATTCGCCTCCCGCGCCACCTAGCGGCTCCGTTTGTGGTAAACATANATTTCGTATGTGTATTAACAAAATAGGTTCATAAATACGGCTTTTAAAAATAACTCTACTCCAGCACCACCAAGCGGGTCCGTTTTTCGCAAGTGCTTTTTTCATCATGCTTACGAAATCGGTTTATAAATAAAACTTTTATAAATAATTCGCCTCCCGCGCCACCTAGCGGCTCCGTTTGTGGTAAACATATTTTCCATTATGCTGACACTATACGTTTTGATTTTGAAAGAAATCGGTTCATAAATACGACTTTTATAAATAACACGACTCCCGTGCCACCTTGCGGGTCTATTTTTAGTAAACGTGTTTGCCATCACGCTGGTAGCTTACATTTTGAATTTAAAAGAAATCGGTTCATAAATACGATTTTTATAAATAACTCGACCCCAGCGGACGGAATTTCGCAACGTTCCGGATAAATAATAAAAGACTCACGAAATTGATATCATAAATTTTGTGTTTCTAGTTCAGCTTTCGTCACTCGAAAACTTTACCTCAAAGAGGTGTTTTATTTGGTATCAATTATTTTGGGGTAGCAAATTTAAAATTGACGAAACAATAATCTAAATGTTTTATTTTTCTCAAATAAATTGCTAAAAATANAGTGTTTTATTTGGTATCAATTATTTTGGGGGTAGCAAATTTAAAATCGACGAAACAATAATCTAAATGTTTTATTTTTCTCAAATAAATTGCTAAGAATATTATCTAAATCTAAATTATGTATTCAAATCGATGTGCCCATTGAAACATAAAATTTTTCAAATACGGAATAAAGCGAAAAAGAACGATCATATCCTTTGTATTAAAAAAAAATAAATAAAAAATAACAAGTAAGAAAGTCTAAGTTCGGTTGGAGCCGANGTCCATTGAAACATAAAATTTTTCAAATACGGAATAAAGCGAAAAAGAACGATCATTTCCTTTGTATTAAAAAAAAAATAAATAAAAAATAACAAGTAAGAAAGTCTAAGTTCGGTTGGAGCCGAACATTACATAAATACCCGGCGCAAGTATTAAATATATTTTTTTTCACCTTTCCGAAAGCTACCGCTACATGGTGAGCAAGAGTGTACCAATTTTGAGTAAATTAGCGTCCTTAAATTTCCAAATATTGCATCTTCAATTTTTGTCCGATTTCAATAATTTTCAACCTTTTGCTTTGGTACAAATTGGTAGAACGGTTACCGATATACATATATGTGATCATAAATGGGCGGTGCCACACCCATTTTCCAAAATTTTGCCATAAACGTATTTCTTGGTAAAGAATTGTTGCAAGGATCAATTTTGAATAAATTAGCTTTAATATTTACTGATTTATCGAAGATTTTGTATTTCTCTAAATTACCGGTATATGGGATGTGGTCGTGATTATTGTCCAATTTTTTAAATTTTCGGTCATTTAGTATGCTGTACAAAGGCCAACAACTGTGCCAAGTTTGGAAGAAATTGGTGC
>NW_016161358.1:11896-16348 GCF_001687245.7 Rhagoletis zephyria
TACCTTGGATTAAGGGAAACCTACATACCAAATTTCGTTGAGATATCTCAATTTTTGCTCGAGTTATCGTGTACACGGACGGACGGACAGACGGACAGACGGACGGACAGACAGACATGGCTTAATCGATTTCTCTATTCATTCCGAGCATTTATGTATACATTTGTCTATATCTATCTCGATTCGTTTTGGCTGTTACAAACAACCGTTATGTGAACAAAATTAATATAGGGAATACACAAGTGCGCTCGGGTATAAAAATAATTATGAAACATGATAAAAACTTATCAACTTGGTACCAACTTTGGATTCAATAAACAACTGTATTCGTCTGATTGTCTCGTAGTTTATTTTTGTTAAGATTTCTACCGGGGGTGGGGCGCACACATGTGCTTTTTTTAAGAAGTTTTACTTCTATCACGTGTACGGTGTTGCACTTGTGCTATTAAACTAATGCTTTTTTCTCAAGTAGTTTTGCTCAGTGGCAATTTATACATATGTATGTAAGTAGTAGTGGCATATTGGGTGAACTAAATGCATTCATAAATACATACTTATTTATGTACATCTGTAGGTAATATTGTACGCGTCTTGCCAGGTAGGTTAAGTGCGGGTGATAAACCCATGTACCACAGTTAAATACTGTGTACATACCTGCAATTAAAATGGGAAAAAATGTTACAATTTCGGCATATGGCTGAATGCAAGATCGTAGCATTATTTAAACACGTAAACACATAGAAAACTTTATTAAAAAACAGATAAAGCAATGTTGTCATTTTAACAATAATTAAATTAAAAAGTCATTTATTATACATAGTTATATATACATACAAACAGGGCATATCATTTTGGACCAAATTCAAAATGATATTATTTGTCACTATGTATGTTTATTTTTTAATTTTAAAAATTTTTCAATTAAAAAATTTCATTCCCTAACAAATACCACAGAAACTTAAAATATAAGCTTAAAAATTTGCAGAACACTGAAAAAATTCATCAAAATTTCAAACTTGTTTTTCAGAAGTGTTAAAATTTTTTATGAGTATACAGTTTTATAGCCCATTCAATTTTAGTGTAATAATGCGCAAGTTTCAAGGGATTAAAAATTACCGTTGATTTTTTAGTCGAAGGTGTGTAGCGCTGCCACTGAATTTCAAAATAAGTAAATATTTGAAGAAATTTAAAAAAAGCACTTAATAGGGGAAAATTATAAGTAAAATGGCAAATGGGGTACGAAAAATGTAGGTACTTAGGCGGGTTGGGTACTTAAGCGGGGAGGTACTTAAAAGAGATTCTAGTACATTAAAAAATTCACGTGACCAAAAATGTTGGGTACTTAAGCGGGTTTCACTGTATTTATTTACAATATTACTAATGTGACGTCAAAAGGACAGCCCGTCTGAAGTATGTTGACTTATACTTGCAACAATAGACAATCAACATGGGCTACAGTTGCCAGACGTACTGATTTTATCAGTACAGTACTGATTTTTCAACTCTTGTACTGATTTCTTCAATCAGTACGCTAATGTCCTGATTTATCAACATTTTTACTGAATTTTCTATTCAAACAAAATACTTTAGTATTTTCTTAAGGTTTTTACATAACGTTGGAGCTTCCTTAAACTGTACTGTAAAAAATAAGAAGAAAATAACTTAATTATAGTTGACATGTTTTAGATAATGTTTGATATGCCCAAAAAATCAATACAACAAAACGATCAATCGTTTTATGGGCATATCGCCGGGTCGTTACGTACCAGTTGCGATAATATGATGGAGCTTAAATTATTTAAAGAGAAGGCTTGAATTTTTCTTGAGTGTTTTTAATTATCTCGAAAATAACTTTCAGTTTAATAACAATAAATTTCAATATTTGAATGACTTTTGTCTATAACTTACAACTCCTTTTTCTCAATTTACTGACTCTGTAAAAGTGTTTTGCTTACAAGACATAGAGTAAGATACTCTTTTTAGCGATTTCTTAGTCTTTCACAGTCTTTGCGTAGTTGAAAAATTATTTAAGTCATAAGGAAGTATAGATGAACTCCTTAAAAAGTGGTACTTTTTTACAGTATGAGAGGATCTTAAGAATAAAGTTTGTTTCCTTGCGCAAAGAGAGAAACCGGCTTCTAATTAAAATTTTTGCAAATGCACTTCAAATTAAAAGTAATTTTAAAATGAAATGTATAGAACTCTTTGACTATTTAAAAACTGAAAATGGAAATGATCTCATTATTGCTGTTCAAAAATGTCATAAATATAAAATAATTTCTTGGCTCCTGTGTACGATGATGTGTACACTCATGTTAAAATGAATAACATTTTTATATTTTATGAACTACTAGTGAAGCCGCATGGCGTTTTTATTTAAAATATTTAGTTTTATAAAAAAATGGTATTTTTTCCTTTTAAATGTTTTTTCTCAGATTTATACATACGAAGTATACAAATTGCATATCAGAAGAAAGCGGGTTTAATCACGTTTGTGATGATATTATTATTTTTTTAAATCAGTTCAAACTTGTTTGAAATATAAGATTTTTAATTTTTCTAAGACCCGACCTTTGACACCTTATAGCACCTGTAACATAGAGAAAGTTATATATAGCATTGATACATTAAGATAAACTTTTGGCAAATAAAATTAATCTTTTGGCAAATAAATTTAATCTTTTTGCAAATAAATTGAATCTTTTGACAAATAAAATTAATCTTTTGGCAAATAAATTTAATCTTTTGGCAAAGAAAATTAAGCTTTTGGCAAATAAATTTAATCTTTTGGCAAATAAAATTAAACTCCACTATAGTACTAAACGGTGTTTGAAAAAGTAAAAAATACATTAAAAAACTGCTGTTGTTGTGCTAGGAAAGTATTTTTTTTAACTTTTGACGCTTAGCTTTACTGCGCTAATATCAAGAGTTAACCTCCAGGATAGCTGAAAAGTGTTTTTTGGTTTTTCTGTTCTGTTGATTTTCATCTAATGCTTCATATATTCATAGTACTATGATATTACCACAATTAAGGAATGTGGCCAACCTTTTCAAGCTGAGAAGTAACAGATGACTGCTCACTTTCAAACAGTTCTGCCACAGTATGGTCTCAAATATTTATCAAACTGTCTGGCGCATTTTATTTCAACCAAACCACGCATTATGGCCAAATGGGATAAAAAACATCTAAAATGCAACAAGTCTTGAACTCCCTTAATATATTTTCAAACGCAGGTTAAAAAAAAATTATTTATGTGCATACGCACATATGTTTATTAGGATGCTCATCGAAAATATTTTTTTTTGGAAATTTCAAGACCCTACCCCCTAATTTTATTCATTTTTATGAGAAATATATTTGCCTATTTTTATAGATATTGTAAAGGTCATTTAGAGGTCGGGACCTGTCGATTGAGGTTATAAAATACTGTTTTGAAGATTTGTGAGTTTTTGAATGACTATTTTTGACTCGATTTCAAAGATCGAATGTCATCTGAGAAGAGGATATATAGGCCTTTAAAATGGTATTTAATATTCTATTTTCGGACTTGGCTTGTTGGGATTTTTTATGGGGTAAAATAACAAAAAATCTATATTTCTCTTGATTTTTTAAATTTTGACCATTGATAATTTCCACAAAATATGTAGTACTCTCTAAAATTAAATCTATTTTCAACTAAACTGATACCTCATTAATTGCAATCGCATTAAAATTGTCGTATTTAGGAGACTTTTCTTAAATACGGCCTTGAATTTATATTGTTTATGTACCGGACTTTCAGATTTTTTTAGCAGTGTGGCTAAGGAATTCATCAATATTTATTCAAAATTGATATACATATACAATCGTTCTTTAGCAAAGAAGTGGTTTTTCAGGAATTTTTAGGAAAATGGGGGTGGCATCTCCCACTTATATGATACATCTTCTTCTTCTTCTTTTTTGATGCTGTAACCGCCTAAGCGATTTTGGCCGAGTTCAGCAAAGCACGCCAGTCGTTTCTCCTCTGTGCTAACTGACGCCAATTGGAAACGCCAAGTGAAGCCAAGTCCTTCTCCACCTGATCTTTCCATCGCAGTGGGGGCCTCCCTCTTCCTCTGCTACCACCAGCGGGTTCCGAGTTGAATACTTTCAGAGCTGGAGCGTCGGTGTCCATTCGAACGACATGACCAAGCCAGCGGAGCCGCTGTATTTTAATTCGCTGCACTATGTCCATTTGAGTATGGAGAAGAAGAAAGTGATAAATACAGAAATTAAAATAAAAGTAAAAAACCTAGATATAAAGACAAAGAGGAAGGAAAATTTAAATACCTAACCTAATAACATTGGTGGGGGTGAATATGTAAATGAAGAAAAGAATGGACATATTTAGATCAGGATAAAGGAAAAGATAAAGATGAAGACCAAGACGACGAAGATGAAGATGAAGATGAAGATGAAGATGAAGATGAAGA
>NW_016161358.1:19044-22306 GCF_001687245.7 Rhagoletis zephyria
CTTTACCTTCTTCCTTGTTTGAGTCTAATCTATTCATGTACATACATACATACATTTTATTCCTGAACTGCTGCTTAGCACGTTTCTTTAATTCGCTATCAATATTAAAGCATACATTTAGGGGGCATTTCCGCCCCAACCATGTACATGTGTGCATTGGTATTGGTGTGACTTTTGAATTGATTTTTTCGCTCTATTTTAAACTGATTTGAAATTTTAAAAATTGCCTGCACATCAGCATCAAAATACCTTTCTAATGATATATAACAGTTTATACCTTAGAAGTATAGTTTAGCCGTAAAAGGGGTGTAAAGGAAACATGATTGCCTATTTATATATATGATGATGTATGCAAGTAGTAGCGGCATATTGGGTGAACTAAATGCATTCATAAATACATACATATTTATGTACATCTGTAGGTAATATTGTACGCGTCTTGCCAGGTAGGTTAAGTGCGGGTGATAAACCCATGTACCACAGTTAAATACTGTGTACAACCTGTAATTAAAATGGGGAAAAATGTTACAATTTCGGCATATGACTGAATGCAAGATCGTAGCATTATTTAAACACGTAAACACATAGAGGAAAACTTTATTAAAAAACAGATAAAGCAATGTTGTCATTTTAACAAGAATTAAATTAAAAAGTCATTTATTATACATAGTTATACATACATACAAACAGGGCATATCAATTTGGACCAAATTCAAAATGATATTATTTGCCACTTATGTATGTTTATTTTTTAATTTTAAAAATTTTTCAATTAAAAAAATTCATTCCCAAACAAATACCACAGAAACTTAAAATATAAGCTTAAAAATTTGCAGAACACAGAAAAAATTAAATCACGTTTGTGACGATATTATTTTTTTTAAATCAGTTCAACTTGTTTGAAATATAAGATTTTTAATTTTTCTAAGACCCGATCTTTGACCCCTTATAGCACCTGTAACATAGAAAAGTTTCGGCAAATAAATTGAATCTTTTGGCAAATAAATTTAATCTTTTGACAAATAAAATTTATCTTTTGCCAAATGAATTTAATCTTTTGGCAAAGAAAATTAATCTTTTGGCAAACAAATTTAATCTTTTGGCAAATAAAATTAAACTCTACTATAGTACTAAACGGTGTTTGAAAAAGTAAAAAATACATTAAAAAACTGCTGTTGTTGTGCTAGGAAAGTATTTTTTTTAACTTTTGACGCTTAGCTTTACTGCGCTAATATCAAGAGTTAACCTCCAGGATAGCTGAAAAGTGTTTTTTGGTTTTTCTGTTCTGTTGGTTTGACTGCTCACTTTCAAACAGTTCTGTCACAGCATGGTCTCAAATATTTATCAAACTATCTGGCGCATTTTATTTCAACCAAACCACGCATTATGGCCAAATGGGATAAAAAACATCTAAAATGCTACAAGTCTTGAACTCCATTAATATATTTTCAAACGCAGGTTAAAAAAAAAAATTATTTATGTGCATACGCACATATGTTCATTAGGATGCTCATCGAAAATGTTTTTTTTTTTGGGAATTTAAAGACCCTACCCCCTATGTTTATTCGTTTTTATGAGAAATATTATTGCCTATTTTTATAGATATTTTAAAGGTCATTTAGAGGTCGGGACCTGTCGATTTAGGTTAAAAATACTGTTTTGTAGATTTATGAGTTTTTGAATGACTATTTTTGACTCGATTTCAAAGATCGAATGTCATCTGAGAAGAGGATATATAGGCCTTTAAAACGGTATTTAATAATCTATTTTCGGACTTTCGGTTTTGATGAAATTCAGAGCATATGCTGGTTTTAACGAGAAAAGCTTAAATCTGAAAGATCGTCAAAATTGGTTTACATTGTCGTCCAGTAATTCTAGAAAAACAGGCGCAAATTAAAAAAAAAAATATTTTTTAATGAAATTTGGTGTTCCCTGCTCGTTTAAGCCAAAATTTTCCAACTTGCAAGATATAAAGAATTTTTTATTACGGCACCCACCTCCAACACAACTTTTTTGGCTCCAAGTACTAAATTTTATAAGTTTTGGAGAAAATGAGCAGGCACATTTATTTAATCTCTAAAGAAGTTCCTATTTCTTCAGTTTAAAAATGACAAAAGGAAAACATTTACAATACCTGCATACTAAATTATGTGCATGATATGTATTCACACTGAAACTTTCAATTTTACCTCCATTTTTGGCTGAATGTTGATTGTGATTAATAGACTGGCGAGTCATTAATATCTACACCTTCTTTAATTTCCACTTTTTATTGCATATTATTCTTTCCTTTCAGCTCTACAATAAAAATTCAATAAATTTTACAAGAGGTGGGTCTACAAAAGGAATAACTCGCAGCTCCTCGCAGCTGGAACTATTTGAGATATGACTACGGTGACCATATTAACCAACGTAAAATAAAGGAAATTTTTTTTTTTTTCAAAATGATATGGGAATACGTTCATACAACTTGTATGATAAAAGTACCTTGCCCATATCGGAATTATTATTTAATCGTATAAGTTCATCTGCTGTAGCGAAAAATGAAGCCAAATCCTTTTCAAGGACTTCGCCATCCTTTGCTACCATTTACATTTCAAACGCGTTTACCATAATTCATACTGCACGACGAAGCCAGCACACAGTGGTTCAAAACTGGAATTCAAACCAATCAAAAAACAAAAAAAAAAACAAAGTATTTATTTTGGTGAGCATTTTTTTATAACATTTCAAAAATTTTTTTGTGTATTTTTTGTTTTGGGAGAACCATTCAATTGTTTTCAACTAGTTTTTAATATGTAACATTTATTAACTGGAACAGGAGAATACATTTTCTTCAAAATTGCTACTTTTTCTGCATTTTTCTTTAAAAAATTTAATATAATCAAATTAAAATTCAGCAATCAGACTCAACTGGTCTTTTGCAAATATTGTAAGCTTTTATAAAAAGAAAATAAAAATTAATCAAATTAAGTGAAAAATGAACTGAATGAATGCCAGTTTTGAACCACTAAATTGTTCCTGAGCGGTTCAGTTCTGCAGCTCTTATTATCTTCTCCAACATCAGAATAAAGAAGTCACACGAAAGGGAGTCGCCCTGTCTGAAACCCCGTTTTGTGGCGAACGGGTGTCTGCTTGGAGCAAGCGGCTCGCTATATAAACGTGTATTTGGTTGCGAAACCACCCCCGTCCCAGCAATGTGCGCTGGGCTTGGGACCCGCCACGTAAAAACCACTTCCAGTGAAGAAGCAAGGCAAAGCCT
>NW_016161358.1:23355-29989 GCF_001687245.7 Rhagoletis zephyria
GTGCAGCAGGGGGCTTATTGTTCTCTTTCTGTGGAACTGGAAACTCAGCGTGCAACACAATCCTGGGCACAACTTTCCCTGTGCTTTATAGATTATACAAAGTTTACCGACTAAATAGAAACCCTTAAGTGGGGTGCGAAACAAACTGGCGAAAGTTTTCATTATATTTTATAAGGGAGATTTTTATTTTTCATATTCTGCGTTTAAAAATTCACCTTTGAAAAATGCAGAGCCGATTTAAAGGACGGTTTAAGAAATAAAAGACAAAATGTGTCCTTTATTTTGAAAACAATTATAAAGGACAGGGGATTAAAATAAAGGACTGTCCTTTAAAATAAAGGACGGATGGTCACCCGGATGAGACCCCCCCCCCCCCCCTTGTATGATACATGCGTATCTCAAAAACTACTTGATCGATCTCAACCAAATGTGGTATACACATTGTGCTTAGCCTCCTTATGTACCGTCTTGAATATTTTTGAAATCCGACAAAACCTAATGCCCCTAAAATATAGCTAGCTTTGTGTTTTTGAAGCTACCGTTATGTTGGTGAGACCCGTGGTTTTGTCCGATTTCAAAAATTTTCAATGTGGCGCTTAGGAAGCTTAAGCGCAATGTGTATACCATTTGGCTGAGATCGATCAAGTAGTTTTTGAGATACGCATATATCATATAAGTGGCCGCGCCACCCCCATTTTCCTAAAAATTCCTGAAAAACCTCTTCTTTGCTAAGGAACGATTGTATATGTATATCAATTTTTAATAAATATTGATGAATTCCTTAGCCACACTGCTCAAAAAATCTGAAAGTCCGGCAATAAACAATATAAATTCAAGGCCGTATTTAAGAAAAGTCTCATAAATTCGACAATTTTAATGCGATTGCAATTAATGAGGTATCAGTTTATTTGAAAATAGATTTAATTTTAGACAGTAGTACATGTTCTCAGATGACATTCGATCTTTGAAATCGAGTCAAAAATAGTCATTCAGAAACTCACAAATCTACAAAACAGTATTTTTTAACCTAAATCGACAGGTCGCGACCTCTAAATGAACTTTAAAATATCTAATACGAATAAAATTAGGCGGTAGCCTTGAAATTAAAAAAAAAAAACATTTTCGATGAGCGCCCTAACGTACATAGTATGCACATAAATAATTTTTTTTTTTTTTTAACCTGCGGTTGAAAATATATTAAGGGAGTTCAAGATTTGTAGCATTTTAGATGCTTTTATATCCCATTTGGCCATAATGCGTGGTTTGGTTGAAATAAAATGCGCCAGATAGTTTGATGAATATTTGAGACCATGCTGTGACAGAACTGTTTGAAAGTAGCAGTCAAATCAGCAGAACAGAAAAACCAAAAAACACTTTTCAGCTATCCTGGCTCTGGCGAAGTCGTTTTCGTGAACTCGAAACGAAGTCGTTTTTTCCATACAAAGTTCAACGTCGTTCCGACGTCGTTTTTTCTCATCGAATTGAAGTCGTTGCGACGTTGGTCTGGTGAAGTCGTTTGGGTGAACTCGAAACGAATCCGTTTTTTCGAACCCACACCTTCGGTCTGGGTTGGACAAGCTCCACGCCCACATTATTATATATCTAAGCACAAAGTTCATTTCGATAGTAATCCGTTTTTATTATGGCAATTTTTTATTATAAAGGTACAGTTTATTTTTTTTATAAAGGTACAGTTTACTCTATTGGCCTTATTAATAAAAAATAAAATTTGTGGGTATGAAGTTTTTTTAAATTTGGTATAAAATTGTACTTTTACTTTAAATTTGGTATAAATTTTGAGCATCGTTTTGCAGTTCGCTGGTATATCGTTTATGCGGGCTGCAGGGGAGTCGTTTTTGCGGCCCTCCGGCGAACTGTTCTAAAACTAGGTTCACATATAAGTAGATTATCCTCATTTTCGAGCTTAACACCCTAATCTGTAATTATAACAAGAGATTAGCCATATAAAATTCGTCCCTTGTTAATCTGTAATTATAAAATAATCTCAGATTTAACCGATAACTTTTCGATGTCCATCCCAGTTTTATCGATGGTTTTTGCGAAAGAAAGGAGAAATGCCAAATGTAAAAGTAAACAAAAATGTACGCTAGCAAGCAAAAGAGGTTTGTAAAGGTATTTTTAATAGAATGTTAAGTTAAAATATATTTATATTGCTTATTATAGCAGGAAAACGTGGCACAGAGAAGAAACATAACTTTTCCTTGAGATGTGAGAATAACAAGCACAACAAGTTTGACGGCTAATAATCTGAGATTTGCCTGTGTAAACGGGGTGATTAAAAAACGAGCTTTGATTGAGATAATATTGATATGTGAACATAGTTTTAGGGATGAATCGATACAAGTAAATCCAAGTACATACTCGATACTTTTGTCAGTTTACCAGGTATTTTTATACTCGATCCTTTTTACTGCGATCCAAGTAGATATCGAAAAAATTACTTGTATAGGAAGCGCAAAACTTATTATGCTTCAGCATCTTCTTTGAAAAGCAACCCATTACAGGAATTGGAAGATATGCGCAATATATTTCCGCAGCTATATAAGCAAGCCCGTCTATACATAACGGTTGTTGGGTCATCTGTCCCTTGCGAGAGGCTTTTTTCAAAAACAGGTGCAACTATATTAAAATCTCGAAACCGCCTTTCAGGAAAACCCTTGGAAAAGTTGATGTTTTCGGGAAATATAACAAAAAAGGAGTTATTTCCTTAAACTTATTTTATATGAAAAAACGTTATCTATTAATCTCTTAAAAATTATTTCTATAGTTTTTGAAATCAAATACTATACAAAAATAATTGTTGTCTTAAATTTTTGTATGAAAAAAGTATTAAAAAATAAATAATCTTGTAAAAATGCATATTGTTTGTGAAAAAAAGAAATACAATTACAAGTACTCAATATCTTTCCGATACTGGGTAGGTACCGGTACCTTGTTTGATACAAGCACAAGTACTGATTTGAGTAATATTTTGATGTGGAAATTGTCGCCCAGTGTTTTATTTTGCAACCAGTTTTTAACCGGTTCCATTTTGGACAGTTTTTTTTGATAAGAAAACGTTTTTGCGATTCGATTCTCGGACATTTTTTTCGTTTTTTCTTTTCTTTTACCGTTTCCGTTTTTGTTACATATTTTATTAAAAAAAAAAATATTGTAAGCTGCACGCAACAATTTCAATTCATTAAATTTAAAACTCACAACTGCCTCCACCGCGATTTGAACTCGCGACCAACGACGGTTGAGTCGGAGGTCTTCTCACTGAGCTACTTTCGTATTGTACGAGTAGTGAGCATTTGCACATTTACACCGCAAGTTTCATCTATCCCGCTCTGATTCAATAATACAAGATTGTATAAATATTAACATTTATGTCAATCGACTGCCTAGTAAGGTTGCATTTGAAAAGGAAAGAGAATACGGGTAAGCTTTTTATCCCCTTTTGTGAAAAGGTAGTGGAAAAAGTAGTGTGGTAGTGCTGAAATGCGTTTTTTGTATAAAAATTGAATTAAATATATAAAGCAGATTCCACTGATCTACATAATAGACAATGAATTAACTTTTTTATGGTATATTAAACATGCTGAATAGATATTTAAAAATGAAATAAATGAAGAATGACAGAATTTTATTCACGTAAAATTCTGACCAAAGAAAAATCTTATCGACAAATATTCCCAAATATTCAAAGAGACTATATCGCACACCGTCTTCAAAAGAGCCACAACTCAAAATTTGGCATTTTTGAGATTATGTGCTAAAAAATGTACACAGAGCTTTTATTTACCTTTCCGCAAAAGCTGGAGCAAATTTTTGTTATAATTTCGCCCTAGCCCATATGATTACCATGTGCTAAGAAATAGTTTTTTCTGACAAACGTATTATTTTGAGTTGTGACTCTTTTGAAGACGGCGTGCGATATGAAGAAATATACAAATAGTAAAGAAGCAATTGATATAATGTATATAAATAACCTTTTAAAAAATTTCTAAATTTGGTGCATTTAAAAATTACACTTTCAATATCTTAAATTAAATTCCATTTGGTGGACGGACACACAAATGATCCTGACCTGCACAAGAAAAAAGCTATATTGATATTAACACTTTCTCTTTTATGGGGTGGTATACTTACTTTTAAGTATGCAACGGCTGCACTTCACCAAATAAATCGCTGCAGCTGTAATTACCAGTGTACTGCACCAGCTAAACGTAGACGGACACACAGATATCCTAGCACGCAAAACTTACTTGCAACGGCTGCACTTCACCAAATAAATCGCTGCAGCTGTAATTACCAGTGTACTGCACCAGCTAAACGTAGACGGACACACAGATATCCTAGCACGCAAAACTTACTTGCAACGGCTGCACTTCACCAAATAAATCGCTGCAGCTGTAATTACCAGTGTACTGCACCAGCTAAACGTAGACGGACACACAGATATCCTAGCACGCAAAACTTACTTGCAACGGCTGCACTTCACCAAATAAATCGCTGCAGCTGTAATTACCAGTGTACTGCACCAGCTAAACGTAGACGGACACACAGATATCCTAGCACGCAAAACTTACTTGCAACGGCTGCACTTCACCAAATAAATCGCTGCAGCTGTAATTACCAGTGTACTGCACCAGCTAAACGTAGACGGACACACAGATATCCTAGCACGCAAAACTTACTTGCAACGGCTGCACTTGCTGTAAAACGCAGGTTGTTGAATACAAATTTTGAATAACTCGGATACTCTGCAAAGAAATGTGTAAATTATTGTTTTAATTCAAAATACATAGTTCCATTATTTTTGATTTCTTTGGCATGCTTACTTGAATTTGCGCAATAAGAAAATCAATTTCCACGAAACAATCGACGAAAATATCGGCAGTGTTGCCTGTTGAACTTTTTATACGAAGACAATATTTCTCCTTGTATTTTAGTAGTAGTTTCTATAAATCAAAAAAGAAAGCAACACGGGCTAAGGCAGAATTCGGGAGCGAGACAACTGCCAGGTTATCCAACCTTGTATTATTGAATCATGGTTCTGAGATATGTAGCTCGGAACTGGCGCTTTGTCAGACTGTCTAAATTTTATTGCAGGGTAGTATGTACTACATACGCATCCCAAGCATGCAGACCGGCGACAACACACATATACTACGTTTATACGTAAGCTATGTGCAAATAAAAATAATTTGCAAATACCTAACTCGCTGTTTATTCGATGGTGAAAAATTATTTTCTAATATTGCCTGATTATAAAAAGGCAATAATATGACCATCGAAAAAGAAACTTAAGTTAATAAAATTATAGTTTAAAAACTAAAACCTCCCTATTATAATTGCCATTCGTATTGTCATCAGGTATGTAACTAGAGAATAGAAATCGCTGCATCTTTTAGGCGCATCAATATTACATAGTTACATCCCGAGCTAATAAAAGGAAGGTAATAATAATAATAAAAAAATAGCAACGTCTTGATTATAAAAAGGCAATAAGTTGACCATGAAAAAGAAAATAAACCTAAGAATGGCGTCGTTTTGTGCTTATTTGAAAATAGTACCACTAATCACTACTTATTTGCGTGATTTAGTTATTTGCAAATAAAAAATTAACTCAGCGTTTATACGGCAGATTTTACCATTTTGCAAATTGTATTTGCAAATAATACGTGCGTATATGTAAGTACAACATAAATCAAGTTGTTCTTTTAAATGTATACTAATTTGAGCACTGTTTTGTATTAGGTACGTAACAGCGCGGTAAAATGCCGCTTGAATTAGCGCCTGACGACCTTACCCACTGGTGCATTACCTCATACCAGCACTAAAAAGAATCAGGTACTAACAAAAATATATATAAATATATATGTACACATGTATTAGCTTCAATCTTGTTCTAACTACAATTTCCTCTGTTTTAATAGAAATATGTAAACCCAATACTTGCCTCAAGCATCTTCTTCTTCTTATTTGGCGCTGTAACCGCCTAAGCGATTTTGGCCGAGTCCAAAACAGCACGCCAGTCATATCTCTTCTGTGCTAACTGACGCCAATTGAAAGTGCCAAGTGAAGCCAAGTCCTTCTCCACCTGGTCTTTCCAACGCAGAGGAGGCCTTCCTCTTCCTCTGTTCCCAGCATCGCGGCCAGCGTTGAATATTTTCAGAGCAGGAGCGTTTCTGTCCATCCAAACGACATGGCCAAGCCAGCGGAGCCGCTGAATTTTAATTCGCTGCACTATGTCTATATCGTTGTAAAGCTCATACAGCTCATCGTTAAATCGTCTGCGATATTCGCCATCACCAACGCGTAAAGGTCCGTAAATCTTTCGCAGAATCTTTCTCTCGAAAACTCCAAGAGCCGCCTCCGCCCAATGAAAAATTCCAACAAGCCTCGGATGAGACCCCCTTTTTCTGATGACGACCACGGCAAACGTATAAAGGACTATGATTTAAGGGTATGCACCTGGAATATCCGGACCCTTAATGAGGAAGGTGCCTCTGCCCGGCTGGTTGATGTCCTCGGGAAGACAAAGGCTGACATCACCGCCATCCAAGAAATGCGATGGACGGGGCAAGGTAAAGTAAGCGTGAAGCCTTGCGACGTCTACTACAGTTGC
>NW_016161358.1:30342-39276 GCF_001687245.7 Rhagoletis zephyria
GGTTTTAACGTGGCGGGACCCAAACCCAGCGCACGCGAAGTTTTACGCCTTCTCACTTTAGCTCGCTCCCAAACGGGTGTTTGGTTGCTACCCAGAGGATACGTGGATATAAATATCCGGACGTTGTGAGCTGCGATTTGAACCGTACGCACAAGAATCGCTTCTGGCCACTCCCAGGTGAATGGCAGTCAAAAGTTTTCCACTTCTGCGCACGGAACCATCCTCCCTCCTCAAGCATCTTAGCTTATAATAAAAAAAAATCATTTCGAATTTTATATTACTTTCAATATCTTCACTAGTTAAGTGCTTCATGCACACATAGCTCGATATGGTGTTTAATGCATCTCCTCGCCGGCAGAACTGCTTCCACTTTTTCGCCAGATTTGCGTCCGCAGGAAACGAAAAAAAACTTACACTTTGCCACGGCACACTTCATTTTGACTTGTAGTGTCTCAATAATTGTCTAAAACCACGCAGAAATATTAACGCACAAATATTAAAATTGTTATTTGGTTTTTTCGTATGCTCACAATCAACAATTGCTCCAAGAAAACGTCACGCACACAGCTCATTCTGTCAAAATCACAAAGAGCGGATTAGCGGTACCGCAATTTGCGCAATCTCTATTTCTCTCAATCTTGGTTACCTGCAGTGGCAACGGCAGTCTCACTCTGCTCAAGTTACTTGCTGACAATTCTTTTGTTTTCCCTGTGCTGAGCACTTTCCGCACGGTGGGAACCCCCCAGATTTTCTTCGTAAATAGTAGGCACCGCACCACGTTTTAAACGACGAAGTTTTGCAAAACCTCAGGCGAACGAACGAAAACGATATTAAATGCAATTAATATGAAAATACACCCATTCGAACTGTGTATTATTTTCAATAACTTCACTAGTAAAGTGCTTCATGCACACATAGCTCGATTTGGTGTTTAATGCATAATCGCCGGCGGAACTTCTTCCACTTATATCGCATGCATTCCTTTTGTTTTCACTATTACACTTTGCTACTGCACACTTCATTTTGCTTTGTAATGTCTCAATAATTGTTTAAAACCACGCAGAAATATTAACGCACAAATATTAAAATTGTAATTTAGTTTTTTCGTATGCTCACAATCAACAATTACACCTACATGACGTCACACACACAGCTGATTCTATCAAAATCACAAAGAGCGGATTAGCGGTACCGCGATTGGCGCAATCTCTATTTCTCTCAATCGTGGTCCCATACAAANAATTGTTTAAAACCACGCAGAAATATTAACGCACAAATATTAAAATTGTAATTTAGTTTTTTCGTATGCTCACAATCAACAATTACACCTACATGACGTCACACACACAGCTGATTCTATCAAAATCACAAAGAGCGGATTAGCGGTACCGCGATTGGCGCAATCTCTATTTCTCTCAATCGTGGTCCCATACAAAGTCGTTGAAAATTTTTCGCGATAAGTTTATCGCGATAAGCTGTTGTGAGTGATCGCGAATGGATTATTTGCATCGCTTTTCTCATTTATGAGAGGCCGACATCGGCAATGCTCGGACTTCTCATATTCGAGTCAGAGGAAATTTCTTTGCTTTTTTCGATCGCGAATGAAAAGCAGCGGAAATTTTTTTGTCGATCGCATTCCGAATGTGAGAGATGATAAATTTTTTTGCATTTTTCACTCGCGATAAAAGAATGCAAAATTGATTTTGAATACTATCGATCGCGAACGTGAGAGAATGTGAGTGAGAATTTCCGAACCCTGGTTATTATAGATAAATACAGTGACTCAAAAAAGCGCTTGGTGATTGTTTAATATTCACCATTTTTTCAAGCAAAAAATTTTTGGCATTTTCTATAAGAATATTGCTTGCGCTTAACCAAACACTTAAATATCAAGGATTCAAGCTAAATAAAACATTTGGAAAAATATTTAAAATTTTCGTTTAAATTTCGACGTTTGTACCCTGAATTTATAGAACAATTAAAGGTATGGAGTTTTATAGCCCATAATATTTGAGCATAACCAAAAATGTGCAGCTAAAAATTCCGCCAGTATTTTGTGTTTTTTTTTCATTTAACAATTGCACTGGTCTACAAATTTCAACTTTTTTTCTGCGAATAAGACGGGACCTGGTGTTTCTGAACGGATTTTTCGTGCTGAACACGAATCCGGGGTCAAAAATGTCCCATCACGTCACGTTTTCGAGAAAAAAGGGGTTGAAACCCCTAAAAACAGCGTTTTTGGCCATTTTCGAAAAATTATAGAGCTGAACCCTGACGTGGTACAAATTTTGCATATATCAGAAATTAAAGGCTAAACCGTGCCCTTTCGAATGAGCCCTATGCCGAATTGATCGCGTGCACCCTTAAAGCAGGGGGTGTATTTGTGTTTAGGGGTGCAGGAAAAATTGATCACAGAAAGAATTTAATCTTAAACGATCATAGAAAATTAATAATGCCAAGGTTTTAACTATATTAAAAGTCGCTGATTACGAATCTGCAGTTAGATTTTAAAAATTTAAGATGACGGGTCGAATATGGTGGATATAAAAATTGGACTCCTAGACACAAATACACCCCCTGATCTAAGGGTGCATGCGATTAATTCGGCATAGGGCTCATTCGAAAGGGCACGATTTAGCCTTTAATTTCTGACATATACAAAGTTTGTAGCACGTCAGGGTTCAGCTCTACAATTTTTCAAAAATGGCCAAAAACGCTGTTTTTAGGGGTTTCAACCCCTTTTTTCTCGAAAACGTGACGTGATGGGAAGTTTTGGACCCCAGATTCGTGTTCAGCACGAAAAATCCGTTCGGAAACACCAGGTCCCGTCTTATTCGCAAAACCCTTGTAGACCAGTGTTGCCACAGATAAAAAATTGCGTTGATTTAGTTTTTTTTGCGAATAAGCAAAGTGTGTAATTACATACCTGCCCATTTTTACTTTTTATTTAAATAACCGTTAAAAATATTTAGACAATCAAAAACTCCTCGGAATTCCAGTAAAAACAGTTTTGAATGGAGCACGATATGTTCGAGTTTTATGAGATGACCAGAACTTTTTACCATTCCAGGAGGACGAAGAATTTTGAAAACACAAAAAATTTGTTTTATATTTATTTTAACACATAAAAACGAATAAGTTTCCACTGTGAAAAAAAATCAAGAACAATTCAAACATGCTGTAAACACAAGTCAAACAAGTTAATAGTACACTGTGTTGCATAATTATAAGACCGAAACATAATAAATAATGATTTTTGGCAATTGTTTTTTGTTGATAGTGTTATTCATTTTCTTCAATATAACAATATGAAATGAAATTCTCCTTTTAAGTAGTCTGTCAAGTGGCATCTTCTTTTTTTCGTAGACATTTTAATTCTAGTGGAAACATTAAATTAATTATGTAACTTTAGGTATTGAGTTGATGCATTTCTTAATCAGCATAGAGAACTATTTAGGGCCGGTTGTTCAATGTCTGGTTATCACAAGTACATCATTATCGACGATTTCGACATCATGCATATCACATGTGAACGATAAAGTAGTTTTTGTATTTAACCGGAGCTTCTACCTCCGATTTGTGCTAATCAGACATTGAACAACCGGCCCTTAGACACGAAAACTGCAATCAGTAGTCATTACGAGGCATCTCCACAGGCAAACGCTTTATCTTGGTCTTAAAGTATTCCACTACTACTGACGCCGATGGCCTCTCAGTTATCTTGTTAAAAAGCTGCCCCTCTCTTATCGAGCCTTTGAGACATATATTTAATATGTCATTGGCTGATGGGGTGTTTCTCGACGAATGGAAACTGGCTTTCATTACGCCGATTATCAAAAGTGGTAATAAAAATGATATAGCGAACTATAGGCCGATTTCCAAGCTCACTTCTGTCTCTAAGCTGTTCGAATGTATCGTGAAAGACAAAATATACTGTGCTACTAATACGGTTGCCAGACGTACTGATTTTATCAGTACAGGTCTGATTTTTCAACTCTTGTATTAATTTTATTCATTTCTTCAATCAGTACGCTAATGTCCGGATTTTTTAAAATTTGTACTGATTTGTACTGAATTTTCAATTCAAACAAAAAACTTTAGGATTTTCTTAAGGTTTTAACATAACGTTGTAACTTCCTTTAACTGTACTGTTAAAAGTAAGAATATAATTTAGTTATAGTTGACATGTTTCAGATAATGTTTGATATGCCTAAGAAATTAATACAAAAAAAATATCAATCCTTTTATGGGCATATCGCCGGGTCGTTACGTACCAGTTTCGATAACAGGTTTGTTCCACAAACTACTCGAAGTAACTTCGAGTTACACATACGCGCTCCACAAGTAAGTTTTAGAGTTTCTTTGATATACGCTCACAGTTTGAACTTTGCTCGAGTTTTTCTACAAGTAGCTTGTGGGACAAACCTAATATCGAGGGCTTATAATCAATAACCTCTATCTGCAATTTTCACAAAAACAACTTTGTGATATTAGAACGCATCGGGGTCTTATTTGTAATCACTGGTGTTAATTCCGACTTTGCAATTTAATAGTAAATTCTTCTGTCAAGCGTGATACAAGGTCAGAATTAACCTCACCGATGACAGTTAAGTCTTAGGTGGATTTTTATATTAGATCTCATTTTTATGAAAAATGCAGACAGGGTATATTGAATATAAGCCCTCGATAAGTTGGAGGTTTAATTATTTAAAAAGAAGGCTGACGTTTTTTTGTCGGGTGTTGCTAGTTATTTTGAAAATAACGCTCAGTTTAATAACAACAAATTTGAATATTCGAATGGCTTTTGCCTATAACTTACAATTCTTTTTTCACAATTTACTCACATTGTAAAAGAGTTTTGCATACAAGATATAGAGTTAGATCACGACTGAGAGAATACAAAGGTTGCGCCGATCGCGGACCGCTATTCTCTTCTTAACGAATTTGACAGAATCGTTGTTTGCATGACGTCACACTTGTACAACTTGTTTACGTTTTCCTTGCAACATTTTCTCTTCATCTTCCATTCTTGCTCACGTTTTGGCATTTTCTCTCGCAATTGCACCAGTGTGACGTCACGCAAAAGTTATTCTCAAAAATCCTCTCTGATCGGCGCAATCTTGTATTCTATCATTCTTAGAGTTAGATACTCTTATTAGCGAATTCTTAGCATTTCAAAGTTTTTGCGTAGTTGAAAAAATTAATTTAAGCCATGAGGAATTATAGATGAAGTCCTTAAATAGTGGTACTGTTCCACAGTTTGAAAAAATTTGTAATTTTTGTTTTTTTTTTTCAATACCACACTCAAACGAAGTAACTGAGAGGAGCTTAAGTATAAAGTTTTCTTCCTGGCGCAAAGAACGAAACCGGCTTCTAATTAAAATTTTTTAAAGTGAACTGCATATTAAAAGTAGTTTTAAACTGAAAAATATAGAATTCTTTGACTATTTAAACACTGAAGATGGAAATGATCTCATTATTGCTATTCAAAAATGTCGTAAATATAATGTTGTGTACACTCATGTTAAAATGAATAACACTTTTTAACCGATTTCCAAAAAAGGAGGAGGTTCTCAGTTCGTCGGAATATTTATTANATTAAGACTGGTACCTATTTCCTACTGTATCTCAAATGTGCCGCTGAAGTCAATTTGTGAATTTAAAAACTTGGAGGTCTACTTTGATACCAAGCTTAGCTTTACCACTCACATCAATTTTATTATTTCTAAATCGTTCGCGATGTTGACATTTGTTCGTCGTAATTGTTCTACGTTTTCCGATCCTTATACTTTCAAACTTTTGTATACGTCTTTTGTTCGTTCTAGGCTGGAATATGCTGTGTTTATTTGGAGACCATACCATTTTATTTATATCAACAGATTAGAATCTGTTCAAAGGGTTTTTGCTCGGTTTGCTTTTCGCTCGCTAATATTTACTGAGCCTCTCCCGTCTTACCGTTCTCGCTGTCTATTAATCAACCTTATGGCCTTAGATGCGAGGCGTACTCTTTTATCGATGTGTTTCGTATTTGACATCATCTCAGGCTCTATTGATTGTCCATTCCTTCTTATGATAATTGGTTTTAATGTTCCTCCACGTATTCTTCGTTGCAATGAATTATTTTATGTTGGCTTAGCAAAAACCGTTTATGGCATGAACACCCCTTTAAAGAGGGTGCTTTGTCAATTCAATGCTTATTCTTCTTCCCTAGAGTTTGATTTCTCTTCTTCCAAGCTTAATTTTAAGAATATACTTGTAAGGCATTTGTTATGATAACCATGTTATATATTTATATTGAAGTGAAACTTCTTTAGCGGCGGTTGGCTGGTTGGGAGTAAATTGGCAAATTCGAAGGAAATTGCACACGGAAATGGTGCAACGGAAATGGTGCAACGGAAATAATGCAACGGAAGTGGTGCAATGGAAATTATAGGGGCTGAAACAAGTGCTTCTTGAGTGTATGGTATTAATTTAACAAAAAATTCGTAATAAAATGGTATTAATTTAACAAAAAAATTCCTAATTAAATGGTGCAACGGAAATGAGGCAAATGGTGTAACGGAAATTATTGGGACTGAAACAAGTGCTTCTTGAGTGTATGGTATTAATTTAACTAAAAATTGCTAATAAAAGGTTAAAGAATAAAACTTAGAAAAATACCAATACAAGAATGAAAGTAAAGGTGAGTAAAAGAAAATGATAAAGGCAAAGGTGAAAAAAAACAAAGATGCGTAAAGATAAAGGCAAAAATGAAGACCAAGGTAAATTTAAACGCTTTACTTATATATATAAGGGCAAAGGTGAAGGGGAATATGTAGATGAAGAAAATGATAAACATAAAAGTAAAAACATAGATGAGGATGAGGATACCGATAAAAGTAAAGACGAAGATAGGGGAATAAAGATTAAAATAAAGGTAATTGAAGAGGAAAAGATATAGAGAGAGACACAGAGACCCAATTTTGCTATCGATATTTATCGATTTTGTTATGGAATGTGTCATCGATATTTATCGATTTTGTTATCGATTTTCTAATCGATTTTGTTACGAATTGTATTATCGATGTTGCTGTTGAAATTTTTGTCGAATTTTTCATCGATTTTGTTATCGATTTTTTATCTATCTATCGGTTTTGTTATCGATATTTTTTTGGATGTTATTATTGATTTAGTTATCGATAGAGTATAAAGATAAAAATCAATATAATGGAAAAACAGAATAACATGAAGAGAACGAGCACACGCTCAAAGAGCGTAATCATCGTGTGTACGTATACAAGCAAGAGCGTAACGATGAGAACGCAACAGCATGCGCAATGAATTAGGAACACTAACACATTCTCACTTT
The DNA here is from genome assembly GCF_001687245.7 of Rhagoletis zephyria. Taxonomy (NCBI): domain Eukaryota; kingdom Metazoa; phylum Arthropoda; class Insecta; order Diptera; family Tephritidae; genus Rhagoletis; species Rhagoletis zephyria. The sequence goes on from NW_016161358.1 coordinate 37,691, forward strand.
TTGCTAAGCTTGTTCGTGGTAGTGCCCATCTCTGGTTATGAGACAAAATAGATAAGTAACGCAAGTTTCACTTCTCTAGTGTGGCCCAGGCGCACTTACTTTTATTTTTTATTTTTTGCGTTATCCTGTTTTATAAATTTGTAATATAGTCTGGAAACACATTGTTTATTGATTAATAAATGAAATGAAATGAAATGCCAAATATGTTAATGATCCTATGTCACAAAGATTTTCATTCAATATTAAATGCATATCATGTTTATGGCAAATAATAATAAATGTTATTAGACAATATATATATTGTCAATGGAGACAGCATATTGCTCATGGAAACCAATAATTATCATAGCTTGATAATCTTGATAAATATTGCCAGCCATGAACTGTGAGTTAATTTGACAACCAGATTCTCATTTGCCTGAATTTTTACAGCGTACAGTGGGACGTCCCGGTACTAAGTGTGGCCAAAAATAGAAGGAATTGAGCTAGAGCAATAAAATTTTGCACATGTCATTTTTAAGACAATGTTACACTTGAGATCAAAAATCGTCAAAATCGAACAATGGACACGCCCACCCACCATACAAAATATACGAAAAAAATTATGACAGCATAACAGATGAAGATATTTGGACTAAATTGTGTACACATTTGTAAGAGACTTGCTTACTGTGATGCTCAAACCAAATTGGACTATGGGTACTTCAATTTTGATTTAAAATTAGCATTGCATTTAAGAATAATACATTTTTTCATGTCTTTTGCTTACATTTTCTTTTAAAATAAAATAAGTTAGAAGTAAACTCAGGTACATCTAAAATGTATTAAAACACCGTTATTTCATTAATTGCTTCTTCTTCTTCTTTTTTGGCGCTGTAACCGCCTAAGCGATTTTGGCCGAGTTCAACATAGCACGCCAGTCGTTTCTACTCTGTGCCAACTGACGCCAAGTGAAGCCAAGTCCTTCTCCACCTGATCTTTCCAACGCAGTGGGGGCCTCCCTCTTCCTCTGCTACCACCAGCGGGTTCCGAGTTGAATACTTTCAGAGCTGGAGCTTCGGTGTCCATTCGAATGACATGGCCAAGCCAGCGGAGCCGCTGTATTTTAATTCGCTGCACTATGTCCATGTCGTTGTAAAGCTCATACAGTTCATCGTTCCATCGTCTGCGGTACTCGCCGTCGCCAACGCGTAAAGGCCCGTAAATCTTCCGCAAAATCTTTCTCTCAAACACTCCAAGAGCGGCCTCATCGGATGTTGTCATTGTCCATGCTTCTGCGCCATATACCAGCACGGGCATGATGAGTGACTTATAGAGCGTGGTTTTCGTACGTCGAGAGAGGACTTTACTCCTGAATTGCCTACTCAGTCTAAAGTAGCACTTTTTGGCAAGAGTGATTCTGCGTTGGATTTCAATGCTGAAATTATTATCGGTGTTAATGCTGGTTCCCAAGTAAACGAAATTCTCTACTTCCTCAAATTTGTAACTGTCAACAGTGACGTGGGTGCCTAGGCGCGAATGTGCTGACTGTTTGTTTGATGACAGGAGATACTTCGTCTTGTCCTCGTTTACCACCAGACCCATTC
>NW_016161358.1:39512-40269 GCF_001687245.7 Rhagoletis zephyria
TCTTTAAACCTTCCGTAAGTCGCCTAACTCTCTGGTAAAATTTTCGGGCATTCCTCCTGTTGGCCAGCATTTCAAGCTCTTCGCACTCACGTATTTCGGCCTCTCTCCTCTTATTGCGGGAAATACGTCTCCNCTCAGTCCAAAGTAGCACTTGTTGGCAAGAGTGATTCTACGTTGGATTTCAATGCTGACATTATTATCGGTGTTAATGCTGGTTCCCAAGTAAACGAAATTCTCTACTTCCTCAAATTTGTAACTGTCAACAGTGACGTGGGTGCCTAGGCGCGAATGTGCTGACTGTTTGTTTGATGACAGGAGATACTTCGTCTTGTCCTCGTTTACCACCAGACCCATGCGCTTTGCTTCCCTATCCAACTTGGAAAAGGCAGAACAGACTTCGCGGTTTTTGTTACCGATGATGTCGATGTCATCGGCATAAGCCAGCAATTGCACGCTCTTGTAGTAAATTGTTCCTGAGCGGTTCAGTTCTGCAGCTCTTATTATCTTCTCCAACATCAGATTAAAGAAGTCACATGAAAGGGAGTCGCCCTGTCTGAAACCCCGTTTTGTGGCGAACGGCTCGGAGAGGTCTTTTCCAATTCTGACGGAGCTGGTGGTATTGCTCAACGTCATTTTACACAGCCGTATGAGTTTTGAGGGGATGCCAAATTCAGACATAGCGGCGTATAGGCAACTCCTTTTAGTGCTAGTCGACAAATAGGTGGTGAGTGTCGACCCTTTTCTCGCGGGTATCCTT
>NW_016161358.1:40753-40862 GCF_001687245.7 Rhagoletis zephyria
TCGCTTCCCTCTTCAGATCACTATAGCGGTCCCACATAGCGCGCGTTGCGCCCGATAGCAGCGTGACCCTTTAGGCGGCATCTTTTTTCTCTGGTGCTTCCTGACACTC
>NW_016161358.1:41096-52307 GCF_001687245.7 Rhagoletis zephyria
CGGGAAATGTGGTTCCACTGCTCGCATATTTCGGTTTGTTGAAGAGTGCTCTCTGAGAGCAGGTGTTAGGGTCGAGTAGCGAAAGCGCTGGCTTTCTGTTGTGATTGCAGCTTTTCGACGTTAAACTTTTCGTACGTCTAAAACACTGGAAGTGTGCCTTCCGTTTATCACAACATGATCGATTTGGTTTCTCGTTTTTCGATCCGGAGACAGCCAGGTAGCTTGATGGATCTTTTTATGCTTGAACCTAGTACTGCATACTACCATGTTTCGGGCCCCGGCGAAGTCGATCAGCCTCAATCCGTTGTCGGACGTTTCGTCGTGGAGGCTGAATTTTCCGATGATGGTTCTAAAGATCCCTTCCTCGCCCACCCTGGCATTGAAGTCGCCAAGCACGATTTTGATATCATGACGGGGGCAGCGCTCGTACGTGCGCTCCAAGCGCTCATAGAAGAGATCCTTGGATGACTCATCCTTCTGTTCCGTCGGGGCATGGGCGCAGATGAGCGAGATGTTGAAGAGTCTCGCTTTGATGCGGATTATGGCTAGACGCTCGTCCACCGGGGTGAACGACAGTACTCGGCGACGGAGTCTCTCTCCCACCACAAATCCAACTCCGAATTTGCGCTCCTTTACATGGCATGCGGATTGGTTACCGCATCTCGCACATGGGTTGCTCACGTTACCCCATTGCACTCTAAATTAATTGCAGTAATTGCGAAATCTCATAATACATAAACTAAATTAAATCTTCATCGCTCAAATCACTACTACAGCCAATTTCTTCTTCTTCCGGTACAAGAAACTCCGTTATGTCTACAGAAGAACGATTCTTAAAAATTCGTCGTTTACTTATTAATAGTGGATCAGAGGATAGCAGCATGTATGACATTAAATCATAATTAGTGGGAACTCTTGACATTTTTCGGGTATTATTAAGACGTAATTTCCGAATCTCCTTGTGTTTAGTTTCAATAGCTTCTTCCGATAAAAGCCCAACCGGTATTTGGAAGCTCTTTATGACTTGGCATGCATGTATTCAAATTTTGTGAACTGTACTGGGCATGTAATACCATGAATACAAATTTAAACATATCTGAACTGTTTCATTTAAATGTTCCTGAAATTGACTTAAATTTACACGTTCTGATAAGATTAATATCGATTTTTGTAATTTTTGCCGAAATTTCACAATTTTCAAAAAATCTCCTCGCTGTGTTTCCGTCATTCGTTGTACCGTACCCAGTTTTTACAGCATCAACTATCAAGCCTGTTTCTGTTTTAAATTCTTGCTGAGTGCTCTTTTTATTTCCATTAAAAACATCCTTATTCTTCTTTCCACTGACCCTCCAACATTTTAAAGGCAGGCTATAAGAAATATGGAGCAAACATTCAAAAAATTTGATATGTGCATGTAAAGTTGAAAGGCCATATTGGAGGTGTTCCTCATTGACAGATCTCTCTCTAGTTTTCAAAGAGTTCATATCCGTCGGCCTTGCTGCACATAAATAGCACACTGCACCACTAGTGTTACCACTTAAAACATTTATAACGGCACCATCTACCATTGTAAGCATTAACTTAAAATTTACACATATTTCTTTTTCTCTACAGATTGATTGATATGGAAGAAGCTCATTTTTTTGATTGTCTATATATTTTTCTAAACTACGTATTAGGTCAGGACACTCTTTCTGAAATGAAATTTTTATGGGACGACAAAATTTAGACGATGATGACAATTTGTTTAGCCAAACTTCCTTTCCACTACTTTCATTTATAATTCGCAGAGGTACTATTGCAACAACAACTAAAAACTTATCTGAATTCTGCACTTCACTGAATTTTTGGGTATATCGACAATGACCCGAACTCCCATCGAAACCCCATTTGCACTCTAAAGTTAAATTGATTTCTTTTTCCCGTTCCCTATCAAAATCGCATAAATTTAGTAAGGTCAAAGACGTTTTATTTAAGAGACTTTGCAATGATATTTCTGCCGTTGTCTCTGTTGCTGAAAATGGCTGTGTGTGTAGGTTTAATTTTTAAACCGCCCTGTTACTACTGCCTTTTTTAATCTTGTATAGTCTACCTTTTAAACCAGTCAATAGTTTTAAGCAATTTTTAATATATTCTGGTTTAAATTTTAGTCCAAAAAGTTCGTGGTTTAAAAATCAAACCAAAATGTTTTAATTCTAGTTTCGAGGTTTCATATATAGAAAATTTGGTTTAAAATCTAAACCGAAATAAAAAATGTTTGCACACAACGAAATGTGTTCAAACTCAACATATGACAGCACATTTACATGCGTGGCTGTAGCTGAGTGTGCAAAGATGCTTGATACAATTGCTTGCTACCAAGGCTGTTCGGGTTCAATCCCAATCAGGCGGATCATGAAATTTATTTTTTTTATTTTAAATTAAATCTGAAATTGTTTGGGTTTAAAATTTAAACCGAACTGTTTAAATTTTAAACCAAACAAATGTGCTCTCTTTCTTTTTAAACATGGAAGGTTTATATTTGAAACTGAATTTAGTTTGGTCATATATGTAGTCCAAAAAGTTTAAAATTAAAACCGAAATTTTTAACCGTGTAGCAATTCGTCCTTAGCTTTTTTCAGAGCATAGTAGCTAGGAAAACACTCGTTGTGAACAGAATTAACTACCGATCGCAAAATATTATACTTTTCCTTAGATAAATTTAAATAAAAAAATAACCCTAAAGCCTCATGAACTGAGATGCCCTTTTTAACAGTCTGCTCCATTGAATTTTGTATTTTTCTTGCAGCTTTCAACACTTCTTCTGGAGACTTTGATGTTAAAAATTCGTTAACTCTCCGCATTTAGGTTCTGCAGGAAGCGTCTTTATAATCAACATTAGGTCTTCCCCTGCTTTTATTTGGTTCCACATGTTCATCTTGCTTTTGAAAGCTTAGTTCTGTGTTCAGCCAAGCACCATTCCTCCGTTTAAATACGCTCTTAATGCGATGACTCTCCGACCATGTTTGTGAGAATTTGTTGACCAGTAAGCCAATTTTCTTGTCATCAATATTAATTCCTTCTCCACATTTTTCTTCCAAGAACTTTAAAATGGTTTTGAAAAGGTCAATAAAATGTGAAATTGCTGCTTTTTGCAGCTAAAAATTTCTGAACGTAATTAACATACTTGCACCTCGACTTGGTATAACAAATTGGAAATGAAGTCTTCGAAACTTTTTAACAATTATCCAACTAATTTTTTACCACAACAAATCTTCAATTTCAGTTTATTGTTAATATTTAAGTAACAGTAACTCGTAAATGTCAAATTCGAAGTCAAAAAACAGCGTTGCCAGACTCTAAGTATATATTAAAAAAACTGGTAATCAATCGGATTGGCCAATTATACCTCCGGACACGTAAAAAAATCACTTTAAAAAACTTTAAACAAAATGACAATTTTCTCTAATTTTTTTTTTTTGTTGCATCTACTTGAAACTCGTCCCATGACCGCAAATATAAAATTTTAGCAAAAATTTTGGTATGGGTTAGTTGGATATTTTGGTATGAATCTGCGCATCTACTTTTTTAGAATTAGTAAGTCCGTTTTTTTATTTTTGGCCGCTGTAGTCCCATTGTGCAGCGTGGCGACGAATAACTGTTGCCCAGGTTTTTTGAGAAATAAAAAGGCCCTTTACAGATTTTGCGAAAAAAGTATTTTATTGTTAATTTTCCACAGATTTTACTTTAGTGGTATTAATTAGTGGTTAGAAACGAACTTTTTGGTTCAACTTACTTTATTTGCTAAGCAGTCAGGTGCTGCTGTCTCTCTGACCAATAGAAGAATGAACGAGAGAAAATGAACGAACAAGTATAAATGCAGTTGAAACTTATTTCCGTATGTACATACATGATTTGCATAAATTACAAAGCGAACAAAGCATAATAATGTAACATAAGAAAATTAATACAATGTAGAGTTGCCAACTGGCAACATATGGTGTGTTCGTGTCTCATTCCTGATCATACTGGGCCCCGCTGAAAAGTTATTTTCAGGACAAGGGTAGAACTGCCACCTTGGTTATGGGACGAGTTAAGTCACCATGAGCGGTCTTCAATTTGACGACTCGAACTAAACTGTCCTTCCCAGGATGCACTTCAATAACCANCCTTCCCAGGATGCACTTCAATAACCTTCGCCATCGGCCATATTGCAGGTGGTATGTTACTTTCCTTGAGAACCACAATGTCCCCGATGTTGATGTTGGGATTACGGCGGCACCATTTCGGGCGGTTTTGCAGCGATGTAAGATATTCTCGATGCCATTGCTTCCAGAAGCCTTGGTACATATTCTGGACATGCTGCCAATACTCAAGCCGGTTGATGGGGACCTGGGCAAGATCTCCATCGTGTACGGTCTACCTATGAGAAAATGAGACGGCGACAAGTAATTAGTATTGCTGTCAGGCACCACCCCAAGTGGCCGTGAATTTACTACTGCTTCGATCTGGGCCAGAAGGGTGTACATCTGCTAATACGTGAGAATAGTGGTCCCAATCACACGCCGCAAATGCAATTTCACTGACCGTACCCCTGACTCCCATATTCCACCCCAGTGCGGAGCGTGGGTGGTATGAAATTCCATTGAATTTGTTCGTCGGCGAGTGTCTGCGAGACAATGTTGTTATGTTGTTGCGAACGGAGAAGCCGGTCCATATCGTTCAGTGCGCGGGCCGCTCCCACAAAATTTCGCTGAATATCTTGCTGCATTTCCCTCGACGCGAAATGAATCGTTTGAATGCAGCTAGGAACCCATCTGTGCTCAAATCAGTTACGAGCTCAAAATGGATTGCCGATGTTACAAGGCACACAAACAGGACTATGTATCCTTTTGACGTGCGAGCATTACGTCCCCGATATAATTTCAACGTTAGCGGCCCAGCGTAATCAACGCCGATATGTTGGAAGGGGTGTGCTTGGCGAACCCGTATCGCCGGTAAATCTGCCATGAATTGCTGCGTAGAGGTGCGCTTCTGTCGAAAGCATTTGATGCAATTATGCGTAATATTTCGAATCAGGTTTCTAGCTCCCAAAATCCAATACCTCTGCCGCACTATCACAAACAACGCTGAGACTCCTGGATGTAAATTACGAATGTGCTCGTCGATAAGTATGAGTTCCGTTGCCCGATGTTCCCTTGGGAGAATAACCGGGTGCTGCGTTTCCGTCGGCAATTCTGAATTTCGAATCCGTCCACCTACCCGTAGTAGGCCGAACTCGTCAACGAACGGAGCTAACTGCAGAAGCTTTGAATGCGAACTCACCTCATCATTTCACTTTAATTGCTGAATGTCTTCCTGGAAACAGCTTTGAGCCTGTTGTAACCAAAGGATGCGCGCCTCCTTAATTTCATCGAACGAAAGTGTTTTAGCGTCAGACCTGCGTGAAGTCTTCCGAGCATTGCGAATAAAGCGTAGAACATAGGCTATAACTCGAACGAGCCGCTGCCATGATGACGATCGTTCCATCAATGTGTCGAATAAACTGCTAAGTGGAGATTCCGTAGCCACTAAACTTCGTACACTGCTCTTCATCTCAACATTGGCCCCCGGGATCTGGTGTAGTTCCTGATGATTGGTTTGATACACCAGCTTACGAGTGCGCTCTTCATCGCCAAGCCAAGGAGGCCCCTTCCACCAGAGATTGAAATTCAAAATTGCAGCGGCTGCCAATCCTCTTGACGCGCAATCGGCTGGATTTTCCTTCGACTCGACGTGGCTCCAAACGCTGCGTGGCAAGGTTTCCAAAATCTCAGCAGTTCGATTTTCCACAAACGTTTTCAGCCTTACTGGAGGCTGAGACAGCCAAGACAATACAACGGTTGAGTCGCACCAGGCGTACGTTGTTATAGATTTATGCGGCAGCACGTTTAGGATTGTCTTCATTAGCCGTGTCAGCAATAGAGCGCCGCACAGCTCCAACCGTGGCAGCGAGATCTGCTTCAGAGGTGCCACTCGTGTCTTGGCGGCCATCAAAGATATCGTGAACGTGTTATCTGGACCCTTGAAGCGGCAGTACACAGCACCAGCGTACGCCTTTATTGAGGCATCCGAGAACCCGTGGAGCTCCAAGTGCGTCGTAGAGTTCGGCGTGAACCGAGGTAGCGCCAGGCTTGTGATATGGTGAATATCAGCTTGGTACTTCAGCCAGCGCTCTGCTAGATGCGTTGGCAAAGGATCATCCCAGCCTAGCTTGTGTAACCACAACTCCTGGAAAAGAATTTTGAATTGCACCGTCACTGGTGACAGTAATCCTAAAGGATCGAAGATACGGGATGCGTCGGAAAGTACCTGCCTCTTGCTGGAAGTGCGCATACTAGGCGCGCGAGTTTGGTATGTAAGTATATCGTCATTCGCCCTCCATAGCAATCCGAGAACCTTTGTGGCGTCTTTACCCAGCGTGTGTTGCGCGTCATCGTCTTTGCATATGCCCCGGCAGTTGGATACCCACTTTCGGAGTTCCAGTCCAGCACCAGCCATCATTTTCACAAGCTCCTCCCGCCTTTCAATGAGTTCCTGTTCGGAGTCGGCACCCGTGAGAACATCGTCGACATAAAAGTCATCAAGTACGATTGAGCTTGCGTGTGGGAATTGATGCTTATAGTCCTCTGCTAATTGCTGTAGTACCCTGACAGATAGATATGGGGCGCAAGCTGTACCATACGTAACCGTGCATAATTGGAAGTGTCTTATGGGATCAGCAAGACTCTCCCTCCACACTATCCTTTGGTAGTTTCGATGATGTTCGGCGACCCATATCTGTCGGAACATTTTTACAATGTCTGCCGAGAACACATATCGGTGCATCCTGAATCGCAAGCATACGGAAAACAAATTGCGCTGAATGCTAGGACCGATGTGCAAAATGCTATTAATAGCAACTCCACTGCTGTCTGCAAACGATCCGTCGAACACCACCCGAAGTTTTTTACCAACGACTGGATGGTGTGGCAAGTAGAAAACCTGCCCATTAGAAGTGTCGATTTCGTGAGGCATTAGCTGTCGCATGTGGCCCAGTGCCTCATATTCCCGCATAAATTTAACATATTGTAGTCGAAGAGATTCGTTTTTCTGTAGACGACGCTCGACGGCGTGAAAACGTGAAAGAGCGCCCGATAATGTCTCCGCAAACCGCGGTGCCTTCATCTTAAATGGTAGCTCTACAATGTATTTACCGTCGCTATGACGCGTATGCGTGCGTTGAAAGTGCTCTTCTACGGTTACGTCGTCGGAATCCATTAGTTGAGTTTGGCAGGGTTCCTCAATTTCCCAGAAATTTCGGAGAAAGTTATCAACATCGGATATGGTGTGCAGAGCTTGGGTGGAATCCGCTAAACCCACCCCGTCGATTGCTGAAGTGACCACCCATCCAAAAATTGAGGAAACTGCCACAGGATCTCCCATTGAGTCTAACATTTTGTTACAGGTGAAAACCTTCCAGACATAAGTTGCACCTAAAAGAATGTCGACCGATCCGGGTGTCTGGAATGTTGGATCCGAGAGCATAACGTGCTTAAGCTGCTCGACTTCTGATGCAGGAATTAGTTTTGTGGGAAGAGATGATGTGATGTTGCTGAGTATATACGCAGACACGTTTAAGACGTTGTTCGACGCGAGAGACTTAAGTACCAGCGAGCAACAGCCTCTAGTGGTTTCACCCTTTGAGGACGATATACCAGATACAGCGATGCGACCAGCAGAGCGCGGAATGCCAAGCCTCTGGACACAGCGCTCGGTGATGTACGATAGTTCTGATGCGGTGTCCAGAAGTACTCGACATTTCAAAAAACCACCGTGGGCACTTTGAACGTTGACTATGGCTGTGGGCAGCAAGGCTGTCGATCCCTTACGAAGCGGTGCTAGCTGACGTGTGTGGGTGTCAGCTGGTGTCGATGTCAATGAGCGTGCGATGTGAGATACGGACCATGGCGTACCATTGTCGATTCCGCTTGCACCAGAAGAGCTCTCTTGACCTGCTCGAGCCGCTGTACCTGCGGCCGACTGTGGGCCATGTAGGAGTGTGTGGTGGCGTCGATTACATACTTTACAATTGAATTTAGAACTGCATGTTGATGTCGAGTGTCCTGTCTTCAGACAATTGAAGCACAGCAATTTACCCTTGGCTATAGCTCGCCGGTCATCTGTGTTCAAGGATAAGAATGCTGGACACTTCATAAGACAATGATCTGTGCCATTACATTTAGGACAGCCTGGCTTTGAGGCCGCCCCGTTAGTTGAAACTAGGACCCGAGTTGCAGAGTTGCGAAGGCGTGCGGATTGCGTCTTATGTTGCGCCAATTCTAATTCTTCGCAATGAGAATCAAGGAATTTACAAAATTCGGTTATGGTAGGTGCTTCGAGCTTCTTACTAGATTCAATCCACTTTCGTCGGGACTCTGAGTCTAGCTTGGCTAGGAGAAGGTGAATAAGCCAGCAGTCGCGATCGTCATGGGATATGGCATGTAGACCCCTGATAACCTCGTTTGCTCCGTCTGATGTTTTACGAAGAATTGTAGAATTTTCGCCTGATGCACAGGGAAGTGCCATAAAGTTCTCAATAAATGAAGCAACTATATGGCGTGGGCGATCAAAACGTTCGCTTAATCTGTTCCACGCCGTTTCGTAAGACGCCTCAGTTACCGGAATGTGTTTGATAATTTGCGCAGCGTCATCCCTTAGCAACGATTTGAGATGATGAAACTTTTGTGTATTAGTGAGGTTATGTTTCGATGCAATTGCACTGGTGAATAAGTCCTTGAATGGCGGCCAGTCTTTGTACAGGCCGGTGAAAGGCGGGATGGTAATTTTAGGCAAATCGTCTTTTGCTTGTGGTGCTGGAATCGAAGCAGTAGAAAATTGATTAAAAAATGCAGACTGTTGTTCAGCTAGTCGAGATATGGTGTCATCCAGGCTGGGTTGTTGAGTTGGAATCGTAAAGGAATCCTGGAGCGAGCGAAGCAGACTACGTGCAGTCAAAACCTTTTCATCGTAAACTCCATAGTCTTCGTCTGGATCAGAATATTCGGGACTTTCACTGAATTGATACATGGCGTTTGTAGCTGCAACGAATTCATCCTACGCCTCCTTTAAGCGCTCGATTCGTGTAAGTATATCATTCTGCGCGTGATCCGGTGGAGGATTTTGTGCAAAGCCAAGGACACGTGTGATGGCCGCCTTGGTACGTCCGCGAATTTGTACCAATTCCTTCCAACTTTCCGCCATTATCGCACGCGACCACGCTAATACAAAGGAAAAGGCGAGGTGCTAAACGTAAGCTGATCTTAGATACGCCAGATGTGGCGACCGAAATTCACGTAAGCGTAGTGCGCAACCACTCGCGCAAACAATTCCTGGCAAAACCCCTGCCACGTGCTATGGAAGTTTCCAGTAACGTGGTTCAGTTACCTTACAGCTCGTGACACTGCGCAGCAGGTTCGTCAGTCGATTTCACTCAAGAAGTGAAATAATTAATTATGCTGGGTATAAATCGTAAACCCAGATTATACCTTAGCTGGATGCTGGATCCGGATCAAAAGGACCACTTTTTGGTTAGAAACGAACTTTTTGGTTCAACTTAATTTATTTGCTAAGCAGTCAGGTGCTGCTGTCTCTCTGACCAATAGAAGAATGAACGAGAGAAAATGAACGAGCAAGTATAAATGCAGTTGAAACTTATTTCCGTATGTACATACATGATTTGCATAAATTACAAAGCGAACAAAGCATAATAATGTAACATAAGAAAATGAATACAATGTAGAGTTGCCAACCGTCAACATATGGTGTGTTCGTGTCTCATTCCTGATCAATTAGTTTTTAAATGTTAAGCCTTACTTACATTTTCCAGTAGTGTAAACTTTGAGAGAAAAGTTCATTTGGCACGCAGGTCTTCGTCAGTTAATTTATTCCATATCTTCTGTAACCATAGGCAAATTTTCTCCGTTTTGAGTCCCTTTTGTCCAAAATAAGGCCTCATACTCAAAAATCAAATAGACTGGTGACTAGGACGGAACTGGTGACTAGGACGGCCATTCATTCAACCAACCTTATACAGTTTTTTTCTTTTTTGTATTTTTTTATACAAAGCCTAAGGAAAAATACACTTGAAAAGGCTTGCGTGCCAAATGAACTTTTCTCTCAAAGTTTAAACTGCTGGCAAATGTAAATAGGGATTAAAATTGAATAACTAACTGATGCAACTAAAGTAAATTCTGTGGAAAATTAATAATAAAATACTTTTTTCGCAAAATCTATACAGGACCCTTTTATTTCTCAAAAAACCAGGGTAACAGTTATTCGTCGTCACGCTGTAGAAATCTACTTTTCCCCTTTCCAATAATTGGGGGTTTTTAATATCTAGGTATGCTAAATTAAATACATCTTTAATTATTTTCCAACACGTCAAATTTGTTAGAATCTTTATGGTTAAAAATCAGAGTTGACTCTATGGTCTGGCAGCTACTATTTTCCAGAATAAAAAATACAGAGTTTTCTCGTTGAGATATCAGACATTTCTACTAAAAGTTTATATTTTTTTCTTTCGTAGTCAGTATTCTTGAAGGTCGAATTTTTCCGATATTATCAAATGATGCGCAATATAATAAATTCGGATATCCGCAATATATCAATTTCGGCTCTGGAACTCGTCCTTTCAGACCGCCTGCTCTCTTTTCCATTCCGACAGCCGCAACAACTGCAATAAATATATATCGTCACTAGATACGATTAAAGGCGCGCTAGTGTTTCGACGGGAAAAAAGACGCGTAAGAAAAATTTTACGAAAAAAGGCGCTTAAGAAAAACTTCGGCGAAGAAAGACGCGTAATCATTAGATATATGTATACTTGGGCAATGACTGTCACTTCAGCATCATTCCCCAAATCTCTTTGGGGAATTTATGTACGGTTACACACTGTTCGCTGCAGTTTTTTATGCGTCTTTTTTCGCGATAAACTTTTGAGCTCCCGCCTTTATTCGTGTCTAGAGACGATATGTGAAAACAAATTCTAAACACTGTCGCAGAAATTTAAAATTTAATGGTAGTGTGTAAGATTTGAAAACTTATTCTCAAGTAGCACACTGGTGTATAAATTGGTGTAAATTTATGGATTTTGGTACAAATCTGATTAGATTCAATAAAAAAGAATGTTTTGGTGTATTTGTTATTCCACCA
>NW_016161359.1:0-1021 GCF_001687245.7 Rhagoletis zephyria
CGTTTACACGTTACCTAAGCTAACATCGAATATTTTCTTAAATTAACAAGGTACCCAAGTTACCCTTGTTAAGTTTTGTAAACACTTCGTTGAATTACACTATCTTAGGTGCTCACACATAGTACATAAGATAACTTTGATAAATTAACTAATCTTTGTTTCTGCTGATCGAGTGTAAACTGTATAAAAACCTTGTTGATTTACACATAGTTTTCGAAGTCCATATAAAAAAAAAATACCTAAGATAACTTAGTTAAAACAACCTCGTTTTTTGGCAGCCAAAGTGCTTAGGTAATAAATTAACTAAATTTTGTTTTGCACGGTCGAGTATAAATTGCATAAGAACTTTGCTGGATCGCACAAGTTTCTTGGGCCCCATACAAAATTGTTCAACTAAGTCAACTTTGTTCAAATTACTTATGTTTTTTCTCTGTGTGTAGATACGAAATTTAAAAGCATTTACTAAATGAGCAGTTTTTTTACTCTAATCGATTCCTTGAGTGCCATAGATTTTTCACGAAGATATTTATCATTTAATTTGTATTTTTTTTATTAAAAAATTAACTCGTATAGATATGTATATTCTTAAGTTATTAGTATAAAAAAATATCAATACCTGTTCGGTAGTTCTTGAAATTATTATATTCAAGAGAATTTAATGAAGTTTATAAATATATAATTCAATATTTTCGCAAGATTTTGCAAATATACATATGTAATTATTGATTACCTTAATTTTTCGATTTTTAGCTTCTTTCTTAAGCGCAATTTCGGGAAAAAAATTTTCTGACAATGCAAAAAATCACCCCCAAAATTGGGAGAAATGAGAATATTTACAAATCGATGGTCCTCTACAATAACGGCACAACTCAAAATTTCATGTTTTTGAGTTATATAGCGGATTAGGTTTATAAATAACCATATATTTCTGTGGCAAATCGACATAAGCTTAGTTGTTACCACTCCGGCAGAGGCGCAGTTTTGCCATTTGTCACAAAACCGAAGTCGATGTTTTTGCAAA